>NW_027127334.1:0-5000 GCF_037325665.1 Littorina saxatilis
CTCTCTCTCTCTCTGTTCTTAGCGCGCGGCCAGCCGTGACAACTCCGAAGGTTATAAGCTCCCGCCTGTCTCGCCTCGAGGCAGAGGTGACTAATATCCCCTCGCATCTTGATGAGGCCAAGAACTTTGTCCTGACAGAAATTTTAGACACGGCAGAGCGTGTCAAGAACGAACTACGGGTTCGTATGGACACCAAATGTGCCAATCTCATGGAGAACCTGGCATCTGCTGTCAACAGGTTAGTCACTCTGGAATGCAATGACTCAAAGGACGCGACGAAACAACAAATCAAGTCCCTCAAAACAAAAGTGGCCAAGCTTGAGGAGGAAAACGCCCAAATCAGATGTGTGGTGGAAAAGATCCAAAAAAGGCTAGATGACCCCCCTCTGCCCTCTCCCCCAAGTCCCCCCTCAGTATGCCACACGGATCAAGACGTGGATCTCCCACCACCACCCACATGGCTCCCCTCAGTGTCGGTAGACGACGACACATGCTCGAGCACCGCCCCGAACGAGAACGGTACAAATGCTACAAAGAAGGCCTCAACCTCCCAACCTACCCCACACCCAATCCAGGAGATACTTGTGTCAGCTTCGGCGAGCGCTTCTTCTACAGATTGCGCCAATGATACATGTAGCTCCAAATCGGCTCAAAAGACCTCTTCAAGCTCAGTAGAAAAACTCGGGCCCCTTCTACTCAACAACACTACTACTTCCTTGTTGCTGGGTGACTCAGTCATCCGAGGCATCAACATGGCAAAATCCAGTCGCTCAGCCGAAGACATCGGTCAAAAAGTGTGTATTCCAGGCATTACGGGGACAGACCTCATCGCCAGACTGAAAAAACAATCACCCTCCCCTCAGGTGCAAACTGTCACTTTCCACGTAGGTGTGAACACATGTAAGCATTCCCCAGTCGACGGCAATACGTGGACAGATCTGGTCAAGGAATGCAGGCGAGTGTTTCCTCACGCGTCACTCTGTGCCTCCGCCATCCTCCCTGCTAAAGGCCGGTCACCCCTCAATGCAAACATACGCCTCTCTAACGATGCGCTAAACAAAGTGTGTGGTAGACTTGGGGTTGCATTCGTCTCGCATGACAACATCTTCACAACAGATAGCGGGGCTCCACGCCTAGCGCTATACAGAGACGTACTTCATCCCAGCCCCAAAGGAACAGCCCGTATTGCCGAAAATTTGTTTGGCCCAGGCAATGACGGGAATCAACAACCACGGACCGGCGATCCAAAACGCCAGATGCATCATTCCATGGGGAGCAATGTTCACGAGCGCCCTCCTCCCCTCGTGTCTCAGGAGGAATATCCCCTGTTGATTCATGACCACACCCAGGCTGGTCACGGTCGCCCACCCACCAGCCACCCCCAACACCCTCCCAGCCACGCCCACCACACTTCAGTCACCAGCGCCGTGCCGTTAGCGCCCAGTGCTGAGCTGCGAGACGACCCCGTGATGCAGCAGCTGCCCGAGTACCATCAGCCACGCTCTGCTGCCCCGCCAATCTACACTCTGCCACCTCCATTGTCAGCTGTCCGCCACGCCGATGCTGGGTATGCTGACCATGCCTGGTCACCGCCTCCTCCTCAACGGATGGCTGCCTTCCCTGGCCTCGCGCACCCCATGATGTCGCCGCTGCAAGCTAACGGGGCGCACGCAATGGCCCCTCTGCACCGCCCTCTTCCACCACCTATGATGTCTCCACCCTGGCATCCTGCACTGTGGAATTACTTCTTGCATCTACAACAACCTCAACCAATGTACTGACACTGGAGTGTTTAACAATGTGGGTTTGAGTGTGTGTGTGAGTGTGTGTGTGTGTGTGTGTGTGTGTGTCAGTGTGTGTGTGTGAGAGAGAGAGGGAGAGAGAGAGAGAGAGAGAGAGAGAGAGAGAGAGAGAGAGAGAGAGAGAGAGAGAGAGAGAGAGAGAGAAAGCGGCTCTGAACAAAGAGTCTGTTGCTGGAACATCGTCTTGGTGAGTTCATCGGACTACCGCTAGGATAGTCCACCAAACGACAGTGATCATCTTCATCAGTTGTGTGAATGGTACGCATATTCGGTACCTAACTATCAGTGTGTTTCGCTCAATTATCCGTATTTTCGCGAAAAAGTATTGTGGAAAATAACTTAACTGAGTACCCTTTGTTTAGCGATCATAACGTAACCTGTGACAAGCATATAATTGGCCTGGCAGGTTCAACTGTTCTGCCCGTGCGCATGAATTGTACTCAATACGTGCGAGTTCGGTCAATCCGTGTCTGTACTGTGATTGCCTCTAACTCTTCAGCATTACCACCAGCGCCTTGGAGCATTGGAAAATTGACTTTTCTGTGACGGTTGAAGTACGATCGAGTTTATCGAATTGCTTGTGCATTTCCTGCAGATTCCTGCCTTTACAGTGCATACATCTTTGTTCTTCTTTTTTAAACTTTGTTTTCTAGATTAATTTGAATTGTTCTTGTTTTTTTTGTGTGTATTCTACGAGATTTCTACTCACTCATTTTCTCTTACAGAGATTGTTTTCATTGTGTACTGTTTAATAAGTCCATGACTGTATCTACGAATTCCTGGCCTGTTAAAGACGGTCTAAGAGTTGGACATTTGAATATTAATCATGCCATAAATAAGCTTGATGAGGTAGCAGCTATTCTTCTCAACTCAGGCAAATACTTTCACATTTTTGGACTCTCTGAGTCGAGACTTAACAGCAATATCGCAGATGTGGAAGTTAAGATTGAAGGATATAATGTCGTACGTCGAGATCCATCATCAACAAAAGAAACTGGTTTGCTTGTTTATATCCACGAGTCCTTAACGTTTCATAGACTTCATCACTTAGAGCAGCATTCGGTTGAAACAATATGGCTGGAATTAAAATTGCGTAAATCAGCGCCAGTCTTGACCGGTTTCTGCTACAGGAATCCAGCTGAACATGTTAACTGGTTTGATAATTTCGATAACATGATGGACGCTGTCAGCCTTGAATCCAGAGAAATTATACTTTTGGGCGATTTTAATCTTGATCTTCTGAAACCCAACAAGTGCTGGATGGAAAAGTTATCCCTTCATAATTTACAACAATTAGTAACGATTCCAACAAGAGTTACAGCTACCTCATCTACGCTTATAGACCATATATGTGTGTCAACTCAGGCTAACATTATTGAAACCTCAGTTCCAAGTATTGGTTGTAGTGATCACTTTCCAATATGCCTCACATGGTCGAAAAAAGGGGTTAGAATCCCCAAACGAAAGCATAAATTCATAACGTATAGGCTATTTTCAAAACTTGATAAAGAATCATTTCTTTCTGATTTAAGTTGTACAGATTTTTCAACAATTTATAATCATACTGACCCCGATGAAGCATTTGAATTATGGTACAACTTGTTTATAAAAGTATATGATAAACATGCACCATTCAGAACCTCTCGTGTGCAGCAACACCCAAAACCAAAATGGCTTACACACGACATTCAATGTGCGATTAATCACCGCGATTTTCTTAAACGTAATGGCAGAGAAGAAGAGTACAGAAAGCAGAGAAACGAAGTAACGTCCATGAAACGTGCTGCTCGCAAAAAATATTACCGTGAGCTCGCTGCATCAAATACGAAACAAAACTCAAAAGCCATCTGGAAAGTGATCAACCAGTTGACACGTAAAGAAACCGTAAAATCTTCTGTCATTGATGTACCTGCGGATGATCTTAACATTCATTTCACTTCTATTGTTGAAAAAATAATCACAAATGATAGATCAAAACAGAATAATCTGGACAAGTTGAAACAGTTTTGTGTTTCAAAAAATATTACACATAATTTAGACATCCCCCTGTTATCTGTGAGCGAAGTCTTCCATTATCTGATATGCTTAAAACAAACTGGTACTCATGGTCTAGATAATCTTGATGGGAAAATTTTGAAGTTGTCTGCCCCTTTTATTGCAGAATCTCTGACATACGTTTACAACTTGTGCCTGGACAAATCTGACTTTCCCGCCAAATTAAAGGAGGCAAAAGTAATCCCGCTATTCAAATCAGGTAATTCTTCTGACCCCGCCAATTACAGACCAATCTCGATTCTTCCTGTTTTATCCAAACCACTTGAAAAACACATATATACACACTTGGCCGCACATTTGAAGAAATACGACCTTATTCATTCAAATCAGTCAGGCTTCAGAGTAAATCATTCGTGCCACACAGCATTAATAAACCTTCTTGAAAACTTGCTTAGCAACATTAATAATAATGAACTCTGTGGTGTCCTATTCGTCGATTTTGCAAAAGCATTCGACGTCATTAATCATGAGTTACTTTTAAGAAAATTAGCTGAGTATAGATTGTCACCCCAAACCCTATGCCTCCTCTCATCTTTCTTAGCCGGACGAGAGCAATCCGTCTGCGTGAATTCCACTATGTCAAGTAAAAGACCGGTGTTATATGGAGTCCCCCAGGGTTCTGTCCTTGGGCCACTTCTTTTCTCTCTGTATATTAACGATCTTCCTTTTAGTGTTAATGATGATTGTGAACTATTTGCTGATGATACGACCATACACACTTCTGATAAAAAATTAGACAAAGTTTATTTATCATTGCAGAACAGTGTAGATGATCTCATTAATTGGACAAAATATAACCACATGAGTCTTCACCCCCAAAAGACCAAATACATGTTAATTACAACAAGGCAAAAAAGACAAAACATCAAGAATAATCCTCATTCCTTATTAATTGGCAACGATGCAATAGCGGAAGTAGGAGATCACAAAGTTTTGGGAGTAAATATCGATAATAATTTATCTTGGACCCATCATGTTAGATCGTTGTGCAAAACCGTGTCGAGGAAAATATATTTGTTGAACAGAATAAAGCACTTTCTTGATCCACACTCAAGGTTATTATTTTATAATGCATACATACAAACCATCACGGATTATTGTTCGACCATCTGGGACTCTGCCAGTGCAAACATTTTAAAACCA
>NW_027127334.1:10000-17500 GCF_037325665.1 Littorina saxatilis
AAACGACGTTAAACACCAAATAAAGAAATAAAGAACAATATTATGTATCCATTTTCATATTTCTCCCAATGTTGTCTTTGACATGCTTTGATCGTCATTTAATCTTTAGGTGGTGAATACAGAGGAAATCTTAGCATCAGAATATCAATTTGGTTAACAAAATGACCAGAAACATTAAAATGTTAACATGAACACGAACATGGACTGGTTTCAACACAATTTAAGGTCTTCGTCAGCAAATAACAAGTCGCGTAAGGCGAAAATACAACATTTAGTCAAGCTGTGGAACTCACAGAATGAAACTGAACGCACTGCATTTTGTCACAATGACCATAGTCCGCCACTCGTGCAAAAGGCAGTAAAATTGACGAGCCTGTTTAGCGCGGTAGTGGTTGCGCTGAGCTGCATAGCACGCTTTTCTGTACCTCTATTCGTTTTAATTTTCTGAGCGTGTTTTTAATCCAAACATATCATATCTATATGTTTTTTGAATCAGGAATCAACAAGGAATAAGGTGAAATTGTTTTTAAATCGATTTCGAAATTTAATTTTAATCATAATTTTTATATTTTTAATTTTCAGAGCTTGTTTTTAATCCGAATAAAACATATTTATATCAGAAAAGGATGAAGAATACGTTGAACGTAAGCCTCCAAGGTGAAATGCAATACCAACGTCCGGGCTTCGTCGAAGATTGCTTGGCCAAAATTTCAATCAATTTGATTGAAAAATGAGGGTGTGACAGTGCCGCCTCAACTTTTACAAAAAGCCGGATATGACGTCATCAAAGACATTTATCCAAAAAATGAAAAAAAATGTCTGGGGATATCATACCCAGCAACTCTCATGTAAAATGTCATAAAAATCGGTCCAGTAGTTTACTCTGAATCGCTCTACACACACAGAGACAGACAGACAGACAGACACACACACACACACACACACACACACACACACACACACACACACACACACACACACACACTCACACACATACACCAAGACCCTCGTCTCGATTCCCCCTCTATGTTAAAACTTGACTAAATGTAAAAAGGAGAGCTGCCAGAAAGGGACGGAAGGAAATCCGTCAAGAAAAAAGACCGACAGTACGACACCTAACGTTTAACCAAAAAGGAACAAAGTCTAATGAACTAAATTTGATTAATATTTATTCATGTATCGATTTAACATTGGATTTCCTTTCTTTGAGCCATGTGACGTCAGAGTCCAACAAAAAATCTTATTTAGGCGGCCAGTCAAGACAACAAAATAGTGCTTGTTTGTTTGCGTTCAAACGTAAAAACTAAACGAAATTCTAACCAGAATCAATCGATACATAAATGTTATTTGTAACTGATTTTGACCAAAATATGACATTTTACGCAGATCTCGGCAGTCATTGTTCACCTCTAGCGCTGTCTAGGTGGAACACTGACTGTCATTTTTTTGGTCAAAAATACAAATAACGTATAATGTGTAACGAGTCAGGAATTCAAAATGACTCCAGATCGTTGGCCTGCACATACAGGAGGACAAGGGAGAGAACATGGCACTCACAACATTTTTGAATCCTCTATAGTCAAATCGTACATGGCAATCTGCATGATGAAGTGAGCAACATGACACATACACAGACATAGACATAGACATAGACATAGACATAGACATAGACATAGACATAGACATAGACATAGAACACTTTATTATCTCAACGAGGAAAAACTCAGGTGTGGTGTATATAGAGAATATTACATGGCTTGCTGTGTCGTACCAGATTTACACGAGGTTTTTTTTTTAAATATTGAACTGCGAGCGAACAAAAACATAAAACGTAAGAACATAAATGAAATATCGAGGCGCAAATAGTCCACTCATAAAAGTCAAGATTCGGACGACAATATCTGAACAAATCTCTCTCTCTCTCTCTCTCTCTCTCTCTCTCTCTCTCTCTCTCTCTCTCTCTCTCTCTCTCTCTCTCTCTCTCTCTCTCTCTCTCTCTCTCTCTCTCTCTCTCTCTCTCTCTCTCTCTCTCTCTCTCTCTCTCTCTCTCTCTCTCTCTCTCTCTCTCTCTTCTCTCCCCCTCTCTCTCGCTCCAACGTGCGTTCGTGTGAGTGTAAGTTAGAGAGAAAGAGATAAAACCGTGTGATGGTCCATGAATACAAACACACAGCATGTATTACTGACCCCCTCCCCCCCCCCCCCCCCCCACACCCCGTTGAAATTAACCTTGTGTGTTTAATCAATAAAATGTCTTACGTCTTACGTCTTACGTCTCTCGCTCCAACAAATACCAATTTAACATAGGAAGCTGCGAGGCTGTTGATCTTCTTCTTCTTCTTGGCGTTCGCAGAGGTTACACAATCAGTCCAGCACTGGTGATAAATGTTGTCGTTTTCTCCAACTCCTGTCGACTGCCGTATAGTTTGGTCTGAAAGGGAGTTGGTGACGGCCACACTTCTTTTCGTTCCTCATCTAGTAAGGGACATCGCTGTAAGATGTGTTCCGCTGTTTGGTCCTCTTGACCGCAGGCACAGGTTGGTGATGGCGCCAGCTTGAACTTTCGGTTCATGTGAGCATTGAGCCTGTTGTGGCCAGTACGCAGCCTGATGAGGTTGACTTGCTGCTCTCTGGACATTGTGTGGTAGTCATCTCTGTTTGTCCTTGGCCTCATCAATGCCTTGATGATTGTCTTCTGCTCACTAAAGCTGACACTGTTTTCAGGTTGGTCTTCCACGGCTCCTTCTTTTGCCAGCTCATCTGCCCTTTCATTTCCTGGTATCCCACAGTGTGCTGGTATCCACTGGAGGACAACTCTTCTGGTTTGTCTGACCATCTGTAATGCTTTGGCCAGCTGTGGGAGTTTGTCGTTCTCTAGGGCCTGAAGGACTGAAAGGGCGTCCGAGAGGAAGACAACTTGGTAGCAAGGGTCTGCGGAGTCCTGAACGAAGGAGGCGGCCTGCATGAGAGCTTCTGCTTCTGCTTTATAGTTTGTGCAGTGTTTGCCAGTGGCAACGCTGGATGTAGCTGTATGTCCCCCAGGGAACTGGATGAGAATGCCTGCACCTCCATTGAGCACGGCGTTAGTTGCTGATCCATCAGTGTATACATGGATCCACGCCTCTTTTGGGTACTGTTCGTCGATCAGGGCTAAGGTGAGTGCCTGTCGAGCTGTGTCATTCTGATCTTCTCCTGAGGTAACATGTGGAACACTGGTGCAGATCTGGATGCCTGGTTTCTCTGTTGCCTTGGGGGTTTCCTCTTCTTCTTGAGTCAGAGGTAGAGTGTTCTGTGGAAGGACTTCCCTGTACTGTCGAGAAAGTCTCTTGCTCTCGTGTACAAAACTGCTCCGTTTAAGCCGGTTCTTGGTGAGGTTGCTCAGTCTGTGCTTCATGGGGTGGTCGGGTAGGCACTTGAGCTTCTCGGCCTGTACCATAGTCTTGGCTTCTCTTCTCTGACAGAGGGGTTGGATGGTGGTAAGCTTCTCCATTTCCTTGATGGGCGTGGATTTCATTGCACCGGTGATGAGTCGGAGGGCCTGGTTTTGCACACGGTCAAGGCTCTGCAGGTTTGTCTTGGCTGAGGTTGACCACGCTGTGGAGCCGTACTCGAGGTGGGGTCTGATTGTTCCCTGGTATACTGTCTTCAGTATCTTCTCGTTCGCTCTCCAGGTGGTACCTGCCAGCTTCCTGAGTATGGCTAGCTTGCGCCGGGCCTTTGTCTCTGCCTGTGCCATGTGTGGTTTCCAGGTCTGCCGTCTATCAAAGGTGACACCAAGGTACGTTGCTTCTTCATCCTCTCTCAGAGGAGTTCCACCAAGCCTAATGGTTCCGGCTTTCTGCTTTGGCGACAGTGTGAATAGGGTGGTGGAGGATTTCTCCTTGTTGATGGAGACGCACCAATCTTCTGCCCATGCGTTCAGTCTATCTGCCGCTTGCTGCATTCTGTAGGTGGCAGTACTTGCGTGCTCCTCCTTGCACCAGATCACAAGGTCGTCTGCGTAGAGAGCAGCTTTGATCCCCTTGGGCATCTCAGACACCAGATCGTCGATGAAGAGAAGGAAGAGTGTGGGGGAGAGGACTCCGCCCTGAGGGACGCCATGACGAAGGAGGAACTTCTTGCTTTTGGTCTGGTCGACGTTAACTCTTGCCCTGCGGTTATAGAGGTAAGAGCGAATCCACTGGTACATGTTGCTGGACACGCCTTTCCTCAGCAGTTTTACAAGGAGTCCATCTTTCCAGACCTTGTCAAAGGCCTTCTGAAGATCTATCCAGGTGACGAAGACCAGCTTCTGTTCCTGAAAGGCATCTTCAACTTCTTGCGCCAGGTAAGTGACCTGATCTTCAGTGCTGCGGAACTGTCGGAATCCAGCTTGTTCAGGGGCGAGGAGGTTCCTGGATTCCAGGTACCACCTGAGGCGCTCGTTCACAATTCTCTCCAGGGTCTTCACAACACAGCTGGTGAGGCTGATTGGGCGATAGCTGGTGGCCTTCTTTGGGTCCTTCCCTTTTTTTAAGATGGGGATCATGATCGCTTCTCGCCAGGGTTGTGGTAGCGATCCTTCTTGCCAGCTGCTGTTGAAGACCTCGAGTAGCTTGTTCTCTGCTGCACTACCAAGGTGGGTTAGCATCTCGTTGGTGATGCCGTCTGGGCCAGGGGACTTCTTCGCCTTTGACTTTTTCAGAGCTGAGTGCAGCTCGTGGAGTGTGAGTGATTGACTCATGGCGTCCACTGTCGACTGTCTGGCAGGTCTCTCTCTTTTCTCTCTTCTTGCTTCTCTCTGTTTCTCGGGGCTAACATGGAGGTTGCTCTCAGCTGCATAGCTTTCAGCAAATTGGTTGGCAGCATGCTTTCCAGTTAGCACCTTCCCGTTCTCTTCTAATGTGATCTTTCCTCTGCTGGTGTTCTCATCATTCAACTGCTTGGTGAGCCTCCAGAGCTTTCTGCCATCCTTCTCAAGGTTCAGAGAGCTTGTTTTCTCTTGCCAGCTTCTTCGTCTTGCCTGTAGCTTCTTTTTGAGAAATTTGGCTTTGGCTTCCTGGAGGCGGATGTTGTTGTTTTGTGACGGGTTGACTTCTGCTTCCCTTCTGGCGTCTGCCAGATCATCATCCAGTTCCTGCAATTCATTGCTCCAGTAGGGCTTATAGTCTCTCCTGGCACCCCTGGGAATGGACTCACGCGCTGCTCTGAGGATGCTCATGTTGAAGTCCTTCGCCACCATGTTGATGTCTCGACCCTCGACTCTGATGTCTTTGGTGAGTTCGCTGGTGCGGTGTCTAAAGAGGAACCAGTTCGCTCTTTTGTAGTTCCACCGAGGGAAGGAAGCTTCAGTGCAGGACTCCATGCCCAGAGTCAAAAAGACTGGCCGATGGTCACTTCCACCTAGCTGTTCTCCGACCTCTCTGCTGGTTAGCTGGTGCATGTCTTCCGTGCAGAAGGCTAGGTCAGGAGTTGATGTAGTGTGCCATCTTCTGGAGTAGAATGTAGGGCAGTCAAAGGGACTGTTCAAAAGGATGAGACCTTTGTCGTCCTGCCAGTTCTCCACCTCTTCTCCTCTCCGATCCAGGTGGTCATATCCCCAACTCTGTGAATGACTGTTGAAGTCACCCACCACGATGAAGTTGGAGGTCTTTGCGGGGATCGTGTCAAGGGCGAGGTGTCTATCATTGGGGCAGTAGAAGTTGACAAGATGGAATTCTGATGTCTTCGTCTGGATTCGAATCACCTGATATTCGGAGTCCTCCATGTGCGTTTCTATCAAACAGGCATTGATGTTGTTCCTGATGAGGGTCAGGATTCCTCCTTTGCTTCGGTCTGTTTTGTCGGACCTAAGGCATTGGTAGCCTCTCACTTTGAAGGACTTTTGGGGTGTCAGGTGCGTCTCCTGAATACAGCAGATGTTGATGTTCTTCTCATGCAGGATATGCTCCAACTCTGTCTTCTTGTTCAGGATACTTTCTGCGTTCCAGTGCATGACCTGGAAAGGTCGCTGCTGACTGGGTTTCTTCCTGGTTGTGGTGGTGCCAGTCACTTTCCTCCCGCGTCCCCTGGCGTGACAAGACGGACGGGAGGGACCTCCAGTAGTTGGGGCTGGGTCCCTTTGAGGCATGGGACCCGACGCTGCTCCACCCTGGGGGGTCCTCAATGGGCGAGCGCCATTTCCATCTGTGCTGGTTGATTGTGTCATCATTTGCGTAAGTGCGTGTACCCGTGGTTTGTTAGAATGCGCCGTGCGGCCCGGGTCCTCCGTCTTCAGCATTCGGGGTTTTCTGTCGGGGTTACCTCACCCTTAGCTCATGGCCCGTACGTCCTACCCTGAGAGCACAGGGGGGAGGATTTTCCGGGATCCCACCCGGAGCCAGTTTGGTCCGCGGCCGCAAGCGGCTGATCTCCATATCTGAAGACCGTTCCCCTATCCGCCACCCGGGGACGCGCTGGGTTGGGGGTGGTCGCCCCACTGAAAATCCCACACTGGGTTAAGAAAGATCAGCCTGTCCCAGGGCTGTTGATTATTTTGGTGTTTCTATTAATTTGGAGGTCCGGTAGCTCAGTTGGTAGAGCACTAGCTGGCCTTGTGATCTTAGGGTCGCAGGTTCGAATCCGGGCCGGGACGGACACCGATCAACTGTACATGATGTGCGGACTCAGAGAAGGTATCCATGTTCTACCCCCGTGTCACCACTGTGGCACTTAAAAGACCTCGGGCATCCGGCCATAAATGCAGGTGGCTGATTACACCTAAACACGCATACACCTAGGTAGAGCGACTCTGTTGCTGCTAGCTTTCCACTGAGAGGAAGCGACCCGAATTTCCCAGCGATGTAATTAGGTACTGAAAATGAAAAAGAAAAGAATGTCTATATGTGACCCTCCACCACGGAATGAGTCGCATGTCACCTCGCGCGGTTCTGCGCTAGTCTGGGGAATATCTGGTAACAGTGTGAGGGTCACCTTAGTCACAGGCTTGTAACTCGACAAGTTTTTGCTCTTTTCTAAAACGGGTTTCACCACTGGATAGAGCATAAAAAACTCTTTAGGAAAATGTAAAAATATGAACATCATGCAAATGTGACATGCGACTCATTCCGTGGTGGAGGGTCACATATTCCTCGCAAAAGACTCCATGGGCAGATATGTGAAGGCATACGCGATTTGTTTTTGTACACGGAAAGTATAATGTATTGTTAGCAGTTAGGAAGGAAACTTCGTTCCTGACAGGTTTATAATGATGATTTATACAATGCTTACACATTGATCATTGTAATGATCGATGTTCTTGTCCGCATTTAACCGCGGCTGAAGATGTGCAATGAATTATGACAATAGCGATTGTGATGGCAGTTCATGGAAGTGTGGCAATACTGCGGATGTGAGTGTTTCGAGAGGGCAAGTGTGTGCGTGTGTGTGTGTGTGTGTGTGTTTGTGTGTGTGTGTGTGTGTGTGTCTTTGTGTGTGTATGTGTGTGTGTTTGTGTGCGTGTGTGTGTGTGTGTGTGTGCGTGTC
>NW_027127334.1:22500-25964 GCF_037325665.1 Littorina saxatilis
GGAATAAGATGAAATTCTTTTTAAATCGATTTCGGAAACTTGATTTTAATCATAATTTTCATATTTTTAATTTTCAGAGCATGTTTTTAATCCGAATATAACATATTTATGTTTTTGAAATCAGAAAATGATGAAGAATAAGATGACATTGATTTTAGATCGTGTTATAAAAAAAAGTAATTGCAATTTTAAAAGTTTTAATGACCATGAAATGCAATACCAAAGTCCGGCCTTTGTCGAAGATTGCTTGGCCAAAATGTCAATCAATTTCTTTGAAAAATGAGGGTGTGACAGTGCCGCCTTAACTTTCATAAAAACCCGGATATGACGTCATCAAAGACATTTATCGGAAAAAAGAAAAAAAAATCTTTCCCAGAAACACTCATTTAAATGTCATAAAGATCAGTCCAGAAGTTTACTCTGAATCGCTCTACACACACACACACACACATACACACACACACGCGCGCGCGCGCGCGCACACACACACACACACACACACACACACACATACACCACGACCCTCGTCTCGATTCCCCCTCAATGTTAAAACGTTTAGTCAAAACTTGACTAAATGTGAATAAGAAAGACGCACTTGTTCATGGGGATAATTAACCCCTTTCACTGTACGCGTTGCCAAGGTACCTGGGAGGAGACTCCGACCATTCGTTTTGTTCCTGGAAGTTCTCTCGGGGATGTCTAGTAAGTCCAGTAAGGCGAATAATTCAGTTTCCTCTAGATCTTTTGCTTCAGACAATCCGTCTTTGTCAACTAACCCACGACACACTTTGTGGCTTTCTCCTTTGACAAAATAAAGGGTTTTTTTTAGCAATGCTTGGACATTCCTCACAGTATAGAGAACAGAAAGAAAGATCGGCTTTTCTAAAACCGGTATATGTTTTCAGATAAACACCCTGCGTCTCCTAGAGACTGGCCACACCAGAGTAAGGGTTCGGTGGTTCAGTTGGTAAGGCACTGGACCGGGTTCGAATCATTGCTGGGACGGACAACGCTCATTCTGTCATAAGTGCAGGAGGCTATTTACACCTAAACACGCATACACCTGGGTGTCGCGACTCTGGTGCTGTTAGATTTCCATTGGGTCGCGACCCGAATTTCCCAGCGATGGGACTTCTTCTTCTTCTTCTTCTGCGTTCTTGGGCTGAAACTCCCTCGTACACTCGTGTTTTTTGCACGAGTGGAATTTTACGTGTATTATTATGACCGTTTTTTTACCCCGCCATTTAGGCAGCCATACGCCGTTTTCGGAGGAAGCATGCTGGGTATTTTCGTGTTTCTATAACCCACCGAACTCTGACATGGATTACAGGATCTGTTTCGTGCGCACTTGGTCTTGTGCTTGCGTGTACACACGGGGGCGTTCGGACACCGAGGAGAGTCTGCACACAAAGTTGACTCTGAGAAATAAATCTCTCGCCGAACGTGGGGACGAACTCACGCTGACAGCGGCCAACTGGATACAAATCCAGCGCGCTACCGACTGAGCTAGATCCCCGCCCCTCCAGCGATGGGACAATAGTGTAACGAAAATGATGAAGAAATGAAGACTCAAACCATATGTGACCCTCCACCACGAAATGAGTCGCATGTCACCTCGCGCGGTTCTGCGCTAGGCTTAATAATTATAAGTCCGGGGAGTGTCTGGTAACAATGTGAGGGTCACCTTAGTCACAGGCTTATAACTCAAACAAGTTTTCTCTCCTTTCTAAAAACGTGTTTCACCACTGGATAGAGCATAAAAAACTCTTTTGGAAAATGTAAAAATATGAAAATCATACAAAGGTGACATGCGACTCATCCAAGATTGTGTTGCGCACACAGTCTCTTGCTACATCTATCAGCATGACGGATGTACCGGCACGGCTGGCCTAGTGGTAAGGCGTCCGCCCCGTGATCGGGAGGTCGTGGGTTCGAACCCCGGCCGGGTCATACCTAAGACTTTAAAATTGGCAATCTAGTGGCTGCTCCGCCTGGCGTCTGGCATTATGGGGTTAGTGCTAGGACTGGTTGGTCCGGTGTCAGAATAATGTGACTGGGTGAGACATGAAGCCTGTGCTGCGACTTCTGTCTTGTGTGTGGCACACGTTATATGTCAAAGCAGCACCGCCCTGATATGGCCCTTCGTGGTCGGCTGGGCGTTAAGCAAACAAACAATCCAAACAAATGATGGATGTGATAACTTCGGCATGACGCAGGCGTACGGATCCGAACACATCTGCTCATATGTCGCTATATTGCAATTGACTAAAGATTTGTTTAGACTGTTTGTCGCAAAATTCTCCAATCGTGAAACTGCTACTGCCAGTTATTCGCCCTGGTCCACTGGTGAAACTAAATGTAAGCACAATCACTATGTTACAATCACAAGAGAAATATTGTATGGCAGTTTGTCGCAAGATTCTCTAATCGTTAAACTGCTACTAGTTATTTGCCCTGGTCCACTTGTGAGACTAAATGTAAGCACAATCACTATGTTACAATCACAAGAGAAATACTGTATGGCAGTTTGTCGCAAGATTCTCCAATCGTGAAACTGCTACTTATTCGCTCTGGTCCACTGGTCAAACTAAATGTAGGCACAATCACTATGTTACAATCACAAGAGAACTGTTGTATGCTGTCGTATTTGATTATTGTGAGATAGCTGTTTATGGGATCTTTTCCTCCAGGTAAAAGTATGCTTTATGGCGCTCCCGGCAACATTGATTGATTGGTTGGTTGTTTGATTGATTGGTGATTGATTGATTGATGGATGGATAGATGAATGTGTGGATGGATGGATGGATGGATGGATGGATGGATTTCATTTGCATTTATTCATAATCACTGCAGTCTAGGGCATTTTTCTATGCTCGTTTAGTTAGTTGATAGTGGATTAAATGCAGTCAGTCTATTGGGGGTTTTGAATTTTGTCTCACCAGCTAGAGCTTTTTAGATTTCTTTTTGAATTAAGCTTCTCTGTTGTTTATAAATTGTACAATTGTACAGTAGCCTTCTTAGGTAGCTAGTATCTGGATTGGGTACTGAGATAATACTTAGCAGCTGAATTAGTTATATACTGAAATAGAAGGCAGCTGGCAGAGTAACAATTGCAGAGCTTTTGAAATACTCCCGACACACAAACACAAAATAATAAAACTTGTATTTGTCAAAATACATTTGTGAATTTTGTTGTTCCTTTGACATTTGTACTGGCTTGTCGTTGTTGAAAGTAAGCCACTTTGACTGAGCTTTTAAAGCGCAAAGGCAGATTTATGTGTTGTCATTGATTAAAAAGAGGCGGACATTTTCTGCATGTCAAATGCAAAAATCCACTTTCCTACTTCGTTAACTGAATTTGTTTTGCAACGTTGCTCCTTTTAAGGTTGTTTTCAACAACACAACAGACATAATATAACAAAAAGTAGTTTCAGAAGCTATTCATTTTAGAACATTAAGTAGGT
>NW_027127334.1:26164-50284 GCF_037325665.1 Littorina saxatilis
GGTTTGAACAATATTGTTATGTAATGAGTGGTCTCTCTCCCGTATGAAGGATACACTTCTTGCCTGCCTGCTTTTGGTGAAGTTTAAAATAATCAAAAAAACAGTGCCACATATGTTCTCACTTGGTCGACAGTTCGTGTTTACTTGTGTCTCTTAAACATGACAATACAGTTTACGGAATGGATAGAATGATTAAGTTAAATGCATCGCATTTAGCCATGTTTTATCTCAGTTTCAACCCAATTGATAGAATGTTTAAGTTAAATTCATCGCTTTTCACTATGTTTTATCTCAGTGTCAACCCAATTGATAGAATGTTTAAGTTAAATTCATCGCTTTTCACTATGTTTTATTTCAGTTTCAACCCAATTGATAGAATGTTTAAGTTAAATTCATCGCTTATTACCATGTTTTATCTCAGTTTCAACCCAACTGATAGAATGTTTAAGTTAAATTCATCGCTTTTCACTATGTTTTATCTCAGTGTCAACCCAATTGATAGAATGTTTAAGTTAAATTCATCGCTTTTCACTATGTTTTATTTCAGTTTCAACCCAATTGATAGAATGTTTAAGTTAAATTCATCGCTTATTACCATGTTTTATCTCAGTTTCAACCCAACTGATAGAATGTTTAAGTTAAATTCATCGCTTTTCACTATGTTTTATCTCAGTGTCAACCCAATTGATAGAATGTGTAAGTTCAATTCATCGCTTTTCACCACGTTTTATCACAGCTTCAACCAAATTGATAGGATGTTTAAGTTAAATTCATCGCTTATTACCATGTTTTATCTCAGTTTCAACCCAACTGATAGAATGTTTAAGTTAAATTCATCGCTTTTCACTGTTTTATCTCAGTGTCAACCCAATTGATAGAATGTGTAAGTTCAATTCATCGCTTTTCACCACGTTTTATCACAGCTTCAACCAAATTGATAGGATGTTTAAGTTAAATTCATCGCTTATTACCATGTTTTATCTCAACTTCAACCCAATTGATAGAATGTATAAGTTCAATTCATCGCTTTTTACAATAGTGTTACGTGAAATTTAACCCGATGCAATGGTTCTCTCCGTCTGGGAAGTATGTACAATTCTTGGTAACAGCAAAACGCTCGAGGGAACGGTGCCATATATCTGTGCTTTTCGTAAAACAAAAAGAACAAAAATAGTAGAATCAGGAGTTTTGGCCGGGAGTCAACGTCGCATACTTTTTAAACTTATATGATTTCATTGGCAATTATTTCCGTTGAAAAAAATATAAAAAAATTGCGGTGTTGCCTCGAGTTACGTCCACTACATCAGCCATATTTGATTTCGAATGTTATACTTTGCGTAAAAGAAAAAAAAAAGTAGTAACAGTAGATTCTGCCTCGAGCAAATGTCCTATACATTGACCTTATTTGCTTTCAGTTTTAATACTTTCTTTAAAAAAAAATTAAAAAATATCAAAAAAGTAAAAACTACAGTGTTTGCCGCGGGTTACGTCACATATTCTACCCACTCCCACAAAAGGATAACAAAGTGTCAGTTTTGACATTTGGACTTTTTGGTATCCCTTGAAAGTGCAGATAACCAGCTTTCAGGTGGTCTTTACTACACGTGTCTATTGTTTAGCATTGATGCAATATAGCGATTTAAAATTTGCTCAAACTCAAGCGGCCATTTTGAGAAAAGCAGGTGTGAAGGTAACAGAAGTAAATTTGCAGAAAAAAACTAGCAACAGGGTTTTTAGTTTAACTTCTAATGCTGAAAGTGACTGATAATGATTAGTTGGAAACTTTTTTTCAATATGCATCACAACAAATGAAAAAAAAATTTAAGTACAAAAAGCGAAGAAAGAAACAACTATTTGGGGGTTAAAATGGTGCTTATTTCGCGACTGCAGTGCAATAAAACCTCATTTTTATTAGCACAGTTGGTAAAATGCAAAAATGCAAAAATGCAAAAATCTAAAATGTTGGCCATGGCTCAGGTTTATTGCTGTTATCTCTGTTCGGCCTCAGCGACTTTGTGGTCCTTTCGTTGGAGCGGGTTTGCTTTCGATTGCTACATTTTCCGAGAAGAAAAAAAATACAGAGAATTATAAGTACAGTAGTCGTACACAAATAATTTCACAGAAATAAGTCTTCTTCTTGTTGTTCGCTGTCAGAAAGAAGTAGGAACAGTAGTTTTTCCCTCGAGGGAACGGTCTATACACATTGACGTTATTTGCTTTCAATTGCAATACTTTCTGTACAATCGTCCGAAAAACATGAATAACTTGCCTGAGTAACGTACGTCACATACACTTACCTTAGTTGATTTCTGTTGTTACATTGTGCGTCATAAACGACCAATAAAAGAATATTTGTTTTTCTTCGACGTCGTCATTGACTGTTGGCGTTACTGTTTTTAGAAAGCCAAAACTGATTTTTGTTTCTTAAGAAATAGTGTTTGTTCCTGGTGTGGATAGAAATAGAATTTTAAAGAATACTTTTCAAGGAGAATGATATACCTATTCTAAAGCACAAAAACATTACAATCACCAAGAATCGAGTTACGCCAAGAATCGAGTTACGCCAAGAATCGAGTTACGCCAAGAATCGAGTTACGCCAAGAATTGAGTTACGCCAAAACTCCAGGACGACGACGATGTATTGTATGCAATTGCTAAACTTTTCGTAACAAAAGAAAAGAAAACAGCACGAGCCACAGTTTTCCCTAGAGGACAACCACGAGAGAAAGTAAGAATTGTACTCCAGGAAATGGCTTTGCGTCTGGACAAAGCAGGGAATGCCCGATAGACCATCAATCAATCACATTGCGTGATCAAATAATTATGCATCATTCCCATGTTTTTACAGCGCTTACTTCCCTTTGTATATTATCATATCTTTGAATAGGGTTCTGCCTCATCTGTTTAAGATAAAAAGAAGAAAGAGAAAAATTAGGATTTTTTTTTTTTCCTCGAGCTGCATAAATTGTATTCAATGGCTGTACTCCAGGAAATGGCTTTGCGCCTGTACTAAGCAGAGAATGCCCGATAGGCCTTCCATCAATCACGTGGCGTGATCAAATATTCATCATTCCCTTGTTTCCACCACAACACAGCTGCTGATGAGAGAAGGTACAGCAGTACCTTTACCTTAAGACCTCTAATAATATAATATATACAGGCCGGTTAAACAAAAGACGCGGTTCATTGTTTTAATTGTGTTTTTTTATGGGATTATGAGGACTCTGCTCGGAATTGTGTCATTTTTGGTTCAAACCGCTCGGATGCTCCAGGAAATATTTTGTTTGTTTGTTTGTTTGTTTAACGCCCAGCCGACCACGAAGGGCCATATCAGGGCGGTGCTGCTTTGACATTTTACGTGCGCCACACACAAGACAGAAGTCGCAGCACATTATTCTGACACCGGACCAACCAGTCCCAGCACTAACCCCATAAGGCCAGACGCCAGACGCCAGGCGGAGCAGCCACTAGATTGCCAATGTTAAAGTCTTAGGTATGACCCGGCCGGGGTTCGAACCCACGACCTCCCGATCACAGGGCGGACGCCTCACCACGATGCCACCGTGCCGGTCCCAGGAAATATAGTCATGCCAATCGAGAAACTGATCTAATTTTAGCCTACGAAAACGTCATGATATGTCGCTCTTTCCAGACAGGTTGGTTTTGTTTGTTCGTTCATGGGCTGGAACTCCCACGGCTTTTACGTGTATGACCGTTTTTACCCCGCCATTTAGGCAGCCATACGCCGCTTTCGGAGGAAGCATGCCGGGTATTTTCGTGTTTCTATAACCCACCGAACTCTGACATGGATTACAAGATGTTTTTCGTGCGCACTTGGTCTTGTGCTTGCGTGTACACACGGGGGTGTTCGGACACCGAGGAGAGTCTGCACACAAAGTTGACTCTGAGAAATAAATCTCTCGCCGAACGTGGGGACGAACTCACGCTGACAGCGGCCAACTGGATACAAATCCAGCGCGCTACCGACTGAGCTACATCCCCGCCCGAGACATATTGGTAAGACACGTTACAAAAGTTAAAACAGAAAACCATCATTACAACAATCATAAAACAGGTATTAACACCACTTCCAAAATACAGGTCCTGTGATTGTAATTGATTTGACAGATAGGCCTACCCCATTGAATTACCCAACCCTCGTGTATATGATTCTTGGCATTTCATCATATTCAAAATTCTGTATCACACAGTATGTCCGACTGATTTCTCTAATTTTGTTCACACTTGTTTCAACACACTCTGAAAATATCACAGGCAAAATGTGAAATAAATCTTCTTTTTTTGTTTTGGTCAATCGGTGTCCGATCTCTTTGAGTGGAGAAGATGCTATGAAGAAAAAGTTTGGTCAAGTCAGGTAAACATTTTGATTGAGTCTTATAATGGAGGGTCCCGAAACACAGGTTTCACTGTATTATACAAAGCGTCAGCAGAAACTAGGGCTGGGCGCATCAGAAGTTAAGTCGCCTTTCAAACTTTCGGAACAATAGCAGAATCTGGGACAGGATGCCGCCACGGAACTAAGGTCATCTTTAGAATTCATTGCCTCCCAAGAACCACAATTGAAAGAAGAAAATTAAAATCTTGAAAATGACATACAAAGCAGAGGAAAAGCACACAACTTGCACGCACGCATGCACTACAGAGCAATATTGTTGAGCATGACATAGCATTATTGCCAGGCGATGCATCTGTACTTGTGTATGTGTGTGTGTGTGTGTGTGTGTGTGTGTGCGTGTGTGTGTGTGTGTGTGTGTGTGTGCGTAGTGTGTGTGTGTGTGTGTGTGTGTGTGTGTGTGTGTGTGCGTGTGTGTGTGTGTGTGTGTGTGTGTGTGTGTGTGTGTGTGTGTCTGTGTCTGTGTGTGTGTCTGTGTGTGTGTGTGGATAGAGTATTGTTGTTCTTTCGGGTCACACGCAGAAGCCGCTCTGTTTTCGCTGTTTATGTTGTTGTTGTTTTTGTTGTTGCTATGTTATGTTATGTTATGTAATGTTTTTTGTCGTTTTTGGGTGTCTTTTTGTGTTGGGAGGGGGGGGGGTTGGTTTGTGTAGGTGTGGCGGGGGGGGGGGGGGGGGGGGTTAAGAATGGGCAAGCGACTCGTATCCTCGACTACTTTGGGAACCAGAGAAACGACGCAGAAAACTTGAAGGAGAAATTGAAGTGGGCGGCTCAGTTAAGCAGAGTTCGAACCTCGACTACTTCAAAAAATGTGCCGCCATTGAAGGACAAGAAGTGACAGAACTGGATGCAATGTAAATGGAAAAGGCCACAGAAGAGGATACGGGTAATGTAAGGAAGACGTCAAAGAAAGAAAGAAGCCCAAATCCAAGAGAGCGAAAAAGAAGCGTTCTGGTACTCGAGCATCTCAAGAGGAGTCGAAAAAACCCAGCGTCTTCTGGTGCAGAGTGTGGCAAACCAGCAAAAACGGCTTAACCAGAGAAAAGAGAAGTGCTGGGGAATCCTGGATACATTGAAATCTCACACAGCGATAATGGTATTACATGTTCCCCAGAAAGCGGCGTATGGCTGCCAAAATGGCGGGGTACGAACGGCCGGACATACACGTAAAAATTCGTGGTAGTTCCAGCCCATAAACGAAAAAGAACAGTATTACGTGCAAGAAGTCGAAGCAATCCAAACGACATCTTTAAGCTTGGAGCCAGTCTTTTGTTATAATATGCAAAAGACGGTGCATCTGAAGACTCTGAAGGTTTTGCAGAATCAGAAGCTTACAGAACTCGAGGAATGGGTGAGAGGGAGATCTGGGGATTCAGACAGCACAAAGAGAACGTGCATGCCACTACATTGGGGTGTGCACGTTAAAGATCCCACGATTGACAAAAGGGTCTTTCCTGGCAAAACTGTATAGGCATAGATAAAAAAATGTCCACCAAAATACCCGTGTGACTTGGAATAATAGACCGTGAAAAGTAGGATATGCGCCGAAATGGCTGCGATCTGCTGGTCGATGTGAATGCGTGATGTATTGTGTAAAAAATTCCATCTCACACGGCATAAATAGATCCCTGCGCCTTGAGTCCGAGTCTGGAGATACGCGCGCGATATAAGACTTCATATAATAATGCCAGGACTGCGAATGTTTCAGAAGGCATTCGGGTATATGGTTGAAAGCCTAGGTTGTACTAGTTTATTTTTGTTTTGTATTTAGTATTTTTGCTTTCGTTAGTATTAATGTCAGTGGGTTTTTCTTTCTATAGGTAAGGTTATGACGATTCTATTTTAATTTTTTTGTAAATAAAGCCTGGTTGTTAATGTTCTTGTTTTCTCGTTCGTTACTTCATTCTCTCTACCGTTGTTTGTTTTGTCTGTGTCTCAAACCGTAATTGCCACGCACCTCTCTTTTAATTGAGGAGTATGACACTGTATAATATAATTATGCATGTGGTTTCTTCTGTCGAGTCCTATGGATTACAAAAGAAAATGTGGACGAATACTATGCCAATTCTTCCGGTTCCACACACTACCGAAGCTGGTCAAATCCTGTTTTTTTCGCATTCATGATTCTAATTCAACTGGCCAACGTCTGCATGGTACAGACAGAAGTATAACACACAACACGGCGGTAGTTCATACATTACGGATTCCATTTTGAGCAGTTCTACGCGCAAAGAACAAGTCTCGTTCTCTCCCTCTGAAAATGTGATTCCAAGTGGGATTGAAAATGGTCTGTGAGAGCATGGTACAGTGTAAAACATCTTTTAAAACCCCTTCCACACCCCCACACCCTCGAAAAACCTCCTCTTTACATTTAGTCAAGTTTTGACTAAATGTTTTAACATAGTTTTACATTTAGTCAAGTTTTGACTAAATGTTTTAACATAGAGGGGGAATCGAGACGAGGGTCGTGGTGTATGTGTGTGTGTGTGTGTGTGTGTGTGTGTGTGTGTGTGTGTGTGTGTGTGTGTGTCTGTGCGTGTGTGTGTGTAAAGCGATATAGACTAAACTATAGGACCGATCTTTATGAAATTTGACATGAGAGTTCCTGGGAATGACATCCCCTTTTTTTCTTCTTTTTTTTCGATAAATACCTTTGATGACGTCATATCCGGCTTTTTGTAAAAGTTGAGGCGGCACTGTCACACCCTCATTTTTCAATCAAATTGATTGAAATTTTGGAAAAGCAATCTTCGACAAAGGCCGGACATTGGTATTGCATTTCAGCTTGGTGGCTTAAAAACTAATGAATGAGTTTGGTCATTAAAAATCGGAAACTTGTAATTAGAATTATTGTTTTATTAAACGATCCAAAAATAATTTCATCTTATTCTTCGTGATTTTTTTTATTCCAAAAACATATACATATGTTATATTTGGATTACAAACAAGCTCTGAAAATTAAAAATATGAAAATTATGATTAAAATTATTTTTTCCGAAATCGATTTAAAAACAATTTTATCTTATTCCTTGTAGGTCCCGGGATTCCAAAACAATATAGATATGATATGTTTCGATTAAAAACAAACTCAGTAAGCTAAAAAGAATAGACATACAGAAAAGCGTGTTATCCTGCTCAGCGCGACCACTACCGCACTATTCTGCATGGCTTGTCGATTTCTCTGCCTTTGGCTTTGCCACGAGCGCTGGACTGACAAAACTTTGAGAATGTGGTCTTGGTGAAAAAAGCAGTGCGTTCAGTTTCATTCTGTGAGTTCGACAGCTTGACTAAATGTTGTTATTTCGCCTTGCGCGACTTGTTTAAGACCTGTGTACATTTACCTCAATGTGAGACTCCCTCCCAGTAAAGACATGATTTTCTCAAAGGTCTTAAAAAGGGGTTCCACTGTATATAGTGTAAAATGCTACGGATCGGCAGCTGTGATAGCCTACAAGAACTGTTTGACTGACACTGCCGATGAGACTGGAATGTCCATACACACCATTGACGACTCTTGAGACTAGCCGCTATAACTGGGGATGGAAGGTCATTAGGCAATGGACCTATTCACTCCAGTAACAAGTGTCAATCAAGCAAGTGTCGTGACCTGGTAATAGTCACTTTCTCTGCAGAATTATTATTGATGCCCGGTAAACAGCGCACGTGACACACACACACACACACACACACACACACACACACACACACACACACACACGCACGCAAGCATGCACGAACGCACGCGAGCACGCACGCAACCACACGCACATTCACACGTACACTAGCCGCACGCACACACACACACACACACACACACACACACGCACACACACACACACAAGCACACACAAGCACACACAAGCACACGTGACCATTTCTGTTATACAATCTTTCTTATAGCTTTGCAAATATGTTACACATACCCTATTACCCTCCTTGAAATTGATTGACAGATCCAGGATTGCATCACAAATGAAATGGCATGAGGCAATCATGCACTCATGACGCTACAAAAAGTGACGAAAGCGTGTTCCTTCTATGGATGCGTCTGAGGCCAACTTCACTTGAGCTGGGGTCACGTGGTTGGCCAAGAGGGGAAGGGCAATATCTGGACCCACGAGCAACTAAGAAATATCGCTAAATTGCCACCGATTCAAACTCACGCTTTAGAGTGCTGCTTAAAAATTCAGAGTGCTGCACCTATCAATGCTTTATTTAAGGATAATATTCACACTAAGACAGACAGACAGACAGACAGACAGACGTCCCCACATCCCCTCCAACACACAAACACACACACACATACACACACACATACACACCACACACACACATACACACACACACACACTCACACACACACACACACACACACACACACTCACACACACCCCCACTCACACACACACACACACACACACACACTCACACACACACACACACACACACACACTCACACACACACACACACACACACACACACTCACACACACACACACTCACACACACACACACACACACTCACACACACACACACACACACACACACACACACACAGTAAGGGAGAGTGAAAGAAATAGAGAGAGAGAGAGCGAGTATGAAAGAGAGAGAGAGAGAGAGAGAGAGAGAGAGAGAGAGAGAGAGAGAGAGAGAGAGAGAGAGAGAGAGAGAGAGAGAGAGAGAGAGAGAGAGAGAGATAGAGAGGGGTAACCACTGACCTTATTTAATTGTGTTCCCGCTCGTCAGTTTGAAAAAGATCCTCTTGCTTTTGACCTATGTCTATTTCCGCTTGCTAGGAACTCACTGGCCAGACAATTCTTTTTCTGTATTTTCTTCTGTGTTTTTCAAAATCTTGTCCTCTTGGAGTCAAAAGAGATCAGCACATTTTTCCTTTGTACGTTGTTGTTGTTGTTGTTGTTGTTGTTGTTGTTGTTGTTGTTGTTGTTGTCGTCGTCCGTTTTGATACTACTGCTGTTGTTGCTGTTTTTGATGTCGTTGAAGTTCTTGATCTTGTGTCTTGCAAAAACTGAAAAACACAGTTCTCTGTCGCTAAGAAAATCTAAGAGAGTCGATCTTAGCTCTGGCTCAGCGCTCTCTCTCCCGAAGTTCTACGACAGTGGCTGATTCTGTAGCAGAAATCGCTATCAACAACGTGTGTCCCGCTCAGTGCCAGAGCTTGCCTGATGTGAAACTCCTGTCTTTGGGTAAACCAGTGCACGCGGCTTGTATGGTACGGTGCGAAGCCAGCCCTGTGCGTCTAGATCTGATGGCTATGTGAGTGTGTGTCTGACAGCGCGGGACTGCTGTCGCAGCTGCCGCTGATGGTAGTGTTTTCGTCGTCGTCGTTGACTATGGCGGGCGGAAGTGGAGGAAGGGGATGAAGGGAGAATAATTGATCGGATACGGA
Organism: Littorina saxatilis; assembly: GCF_037325665.1. NCBI lineage: Eukaryota > Metazoa > Mollusca > Gastropoda > Littorinimorpha > Littorinidae > Littorina > Littorina saxatilis. The sequence goes on from NW_027127334.1 coordinate 35,987, forward strand.
TGAGAGAGGGACAAATTAATTGGCGAAATAGGTCAGCAGGACATTCAAAACAGCTTTGATGGTGAGAGAGTGGGAGAGAGACATATACACGAAGTAGAAACGGTGAGGGAAAGTGGGGGACGTAGTAGAAGAAGACCGAGTTTGCGACTGAACAAAAAAGGGAGACAGGGAGAGACAGATGGGAGAGGGGGGCGAAAATGGGGAGGGGGGAGTTTGAAAGGTAGGTATGGAGAGTCTGTCTTTGAAAGTAGTCACATTTCCTTGTTGAATGTTACGCAGAAAAATAGTAAGCAGTTTCCGATTTTGTTTCCGTTTTTTTTATTTTTTTTGTGCATTTGTTCTTTCACGTTTTGTCCTAAATCAATCAACACAATATCTCTGCATTTCGCCGTTGTATCTTTCTGCTTCTTGTTATTTTAGCAAGCCGACTTACTTTCAAGTCTTATGTATTTGCTGAAGAAAAAATCTCTCTCTCTCTCTCTCTCTCTCTCTCTCTCTCTCTCTCTCTCTCTCTCTCTCTCTCTCTCTCTCTCTCTCTCTCTCTCTCTCTCTCTCTCTCTCTCTCTCTCTCTCTCTTTCAGTCTCTCTCATCTCTTTCTCTCTCTCTCTCACTCTCTCTCTCTCTCTCTCTCTCTCCCCCTCTCTCTCTCTCTCTCTCCGAGTCTCTCTCTCCGAGTCTCTCTCTCCGAGTCTCTCTCTCTCTCTCTAACACACACCCAAACACACATACACGCGCGCTTGCGCACATCAAAACCACCACCACCACCACCACAACCACAATCACTCTTTCTCACCAACCCTCCCCGACTCCCATCCAATCTCCCACCAGTAACTAAGCAAACATTCATCAAATAGCCGCGTTTGTGAACCCTCGTAATAATACAGCGCACCTACTAACACCCCCTGGCGAGAGAAACGCAGATGAAGGCAAACCAAGAACGGTAATCGCGTAGAGTGTATTGACACTGTCGTGCGGGGCAGAGTTGTCTCATCCATTATTCACAATAACGTCGTCTGCAATTTCGACGGCTCTTACTCTCTGCGAAGCATTTTCTCAATGCCTTGCCTTGTTGTACTGTACGTGTAGAAAGTACACCTGCTTCACTAGTATTAAGATAAAGTGCAAAAACAGAAGTCACACAATTGGATAACAAAAAGTTCTACAAAACTGGCTGAACTGACTTAACTGATAATTGCAAGTCGTTCATTCTTTCTGTGTGTGTGTGCTCCAACATCTCCTGATTTGTTTGCTATGCTAATCAATGACGTACGTTCACAAATGACTTTGTAATTGACTTTGTAATTGGGAAGCCGTTTTCAATGAAAAAAGACATCGTTGACGACAAACACGAAAATTCCTGTTTTTTCTGAAATATTTTCACTTGTATCTCATTTTCTTCCTCATTTCAATGCAGAATTATACACAACTTTAAGGACATGTGCAAAACTCAAGGCTCAACCTGTGGATACAGTTGTTTTGTTTTAAATGTAAGTCTCAACTCCACAGAAACCGTTACAAGTTGTACACACATATGGAAGCATTGTGTAAACAGCAGAAGAACATTGAAGTAGGACACAGACTGGAATTATAGCAGATAGCAGTGGCATAATGTGTAGAAAAAATAAAAGCGATATATTCAGAAAGAGAGAATCTGTAGGGAAATGAAAGCCGGTGTGCCTTGATGCAAATCTGCCTTTTGAAGCCATATTTTGACAGTCCGGGAACCGCTCTTGTGTCGCGGTAACACAAACCCTAACATGACGTCATAAAATAATTACATCACGGAAAGTTTTGTCGTCATCCACTCTTCGTATTTTCCGAGATCTGAAAGACTGTTTTCATCTGTGTTAATCTGTTCTCACCTGTCTTCACCTGAAAAGATGCCACGAGTGCCAGAAGATGTTAGAAATAGAATCCTTGGCCACGTACAGGCAGGGTCAACTGAGGCCGAAGTGGCCAGAACATTCAATGTGCACAGACACACAGTTGCGAATATATTGCGAAAGTTTAACATCACACAGTCGGTGGCAGACCGACCACGGTCTGGCCGACCGAAAGTCACGACAGCGGCCCAAGACCGTCGCCTGGTGTTGGTCGCGGTCAGAGAGCGCCACTCCACGGCTCGGGCCATCGGATCGCAAGCCCACGTACAATGCAGCGACCGCACTGTACGGCGACGCTTGAAAGCGACAGGGCTAACACCAAGGAAACCAGCGAAGAAGCCAGAGCTTTTGCCGCGACACCGACAAAACCGACTTCAGTGGGTCCGCCAACATGTTAGACTGAATCGCGGGCAATGGGGGCAGATTCTTTTCACCGACGAGTCACGTTTCCATGTCCAAAGACATGATGGCCGGCAAATGGTCTACAGGCGAGCAGGCGAGCGTTACGCCCAATGTTGTGTGCAACAAGCGGCGCAATATGGACATGGAAGCGTGATGGCTTGGGCCGGCATTACAGCCACCCAACGCACCGATCTGGTAATTGTGAGAGGAAACCTAAATGCCCAGAATTACATCAACAACATCCTGACACCCCATGCATTTCCACTCATCCAACAGCAAAATCTCACTCTCCAACAGGACAACGCCCCGGCTCACCGGGCTCGAGTGACGCAGGTGGCGCTTGCGAACAACAACATCGCGTTCGTCAACCCTTGGCCAGCGATCAGCCCAGATCTCAACCCGATAGAGCACGCATGGGATGCTCTCGACCGTATGATCCGGGCCTTGCCACCTCAGCAAAGGCCGACGAACGTGCGCCAGCTTGAGGCCGCCCTCATCAGAGCCTGGAGAGCCATCCCACAAGCCTTCTTCCAACGTCTGGTCCGTTCCATGCGACACCGATGTATCGCCGTCAGAGCCGCACGGGGTGGACACACCAGATATTAATCAAGATTGAATGTTCCTTGTTCATAACAGAGTTATCAGCTGGCATTGAAGATAATTGGCGTTGATTTACTGCATTGTGCTTCTTTGCTGGCGCAATCGTTTTGTTATTCAATTTCCTTGACCATATGTGATTCAAGTGATTATTATTGTATGTGTTTGTGAGTGTAGTTTGTTAGTTAAATGATACGTACAATACCGGAGTGTTACTTTTACAAGAATTGAACATTGTTCGTTTCATCTTCTTTCTATGATATTTTTGAAATGCTCTAATCGGGTTAGTTATCAATTAATTTATAAACAACAAATTTCACCGCATTGGGTTATGGTTGGGGTTGACTTGTAATGTTGATGGTTAAACTGGTTTCATTGTAAAGAAGAAATGAATTTATTTTATTTATTTCTCGTTGTTTATCGTCCAGTTAACCTGTATGAACTAAATTGTGGAGTGAATGGATGCCAGAAGTGTAATAAAATTCTCTCTCTCTCTCTCTCTCTCTCTCTCTCTCTCTCTCTCTCTCTCTCTCTCTCTCTCTCTCTCTCTCTCTCTCTCTCTCTCTCTCTCTCTCTCTCTCTTTCATGCTTTCATCCATTAAAATGTTCGAGTTCGAATTCTCTCTCTCTCTCAAGTCAAGTCAAGTCAAGTCATCATTTGTGGGCAGCCATGGCAATTGTCCGCCAGTGGCAGTTTTAACTGTCAAAATGTTAAGTAAACCCTTACATGTATACATATTCCTGATCAGCATGCCAAACTGCACGTTTCCAATAAAGTTTGTCTTCCTAGCTTCAAAACTAACAAATAACCGGTTTTAACGGTTTCTTGTTACCTAACAGTTTCGAATATTTGATATAATCAATCGGACCTAACTTCCATGGTGTGCCAAGTCTTAACAAAATCCATCCAGTAGTTTCTGAGAAATAAGCCTTTTAAGTTGGGACAGACAGACAAACAATCAGACAGACACATTAATAAACTGGACATTCCATTCTTCAATACGAATGGATAATATCGCCCCCCCCCCCCCCCCCTTCAGTTGTTTAGTCTTGGGTACTCGTAACTAAAGAAACCTAAACCAAGACTTCTTGAAATTCCCTGCACGTGTTCAGTAGCCTGGATCCCTGACAAGAACGCAAATTTGACCAAGATCTTAGCAGGTTGAATATTCGTGAAATTAGAAATATTTCCTTCCACCCCCATAGCTTTGTGAAATAGGCATGTTTTGCATCAAAATTTGGAGAGAATAATGATAAATCAATGAGAAAAAGGAAAATCCGATTTTCAAATTTCAACTGGACATGGTTCGGTCACAGTGCTGTCACCTTATAACGTACATGTAAGCGGTTGGTGACGTCACGGGACAACATATTTTGAGATTTTTTCAACTGAGTTGAATAACAAAAATCCTTGTGCACATCATTTGTGAATTTCATTTCAATCGTTCCGACAATAATGGAGAAAATGCCAGATAAGTGAAAATATTCAGAAAAAAACAGACATTTTCGTGTTTGTCGTCAACGATGTCTTTTTTCATTGAAAACGGCTTCCCAATTACAAAGTCAATTACAAAGTCATTTGTGAACGTACGTCATTGATTAGCATAGCAAACAAATCAGGAGATGTTGGAGCACACACACACAGAAAGAATGAACGACTTGCAATTATCAGTTAAGTCAGTTAAGCCAGTTTTGTAGAACTTTTTGTTATCCAATTGTGTGACTTCTGTTTTTGGGGAGTGCGTGTTCAAACAGTCATAACTTTGTTAAATCTTATCCGATCTCATTTCTGTTTTCAACAGAACGCACAGGATGCATTGAGCTTTGCTGACATGTATTTACTTTTTGTATCGCTCCATTGTTTGCAGAGAACTTTACAATTTAAAGTATGTCCAAAGACACTAGACATGTTAGCACATATGCGGACGCACCCTTTTCAGGGCTGGATCTAGGCGCAAGGGGGGGGGGGGGGCTCTTTTTTATATAGAAGCCTTGTCTCGCCTTTCATGTATATGTACAATGTACAACTGCTTCACTAGTATTAAGATACAGGGGCGGACGAGGGGGGGGGTGCACAGGGTGCAGGTGCACCCCCCCTCAAGCAAAGAAAAATAAAAATAAAAATTGGAAAGCTGATTCTATGACCATTTCTAAGTTCAGATGGCACAATTTTGCTTCTTTGAGCCAAAAATGTTTCCGGGGGGGCATGCCCCCGGACCCCCCTAGCAAATTCGGGCGCTTCGCGCCCATCACATTCACTTTCGATTCAAAGTGCACCCCCCTCTTACAAAGCAACTGATCCGCCCTTGAGATAAAGTGCAAATATATTTCCAAAGCTAAGTAAATCTATTTCAAAGACACTAGAACCGTTAGCACATAATTATGCAGGCGCACTCTTTACAGAGCTGGATCCATGCAACCCCTTCCCTCTCATAGACTCATACACTAGGTCCAGCAGATATAGAGAGAGAATACTACATGGCTTGCTGTGTCGTACCAGATTTACACGAGTTTTTTTAGTTTTTTTTTAAATATTGAACTGCGAGCGAAAGCGAGCTGTTCACTATTTGAAAAAGCAACGAGTGTAAATCTGGTACGACACAGCAAGCCATGTAGTATTCTGTTTATCCTACATACTGTACTTACGTGTATTTTACTGGAAATGTCCTGCAGTCGAGGCAGCTAACTTGAAGATGCTTGTTTTGGAACCTCGATCTCTTCTAAAGCCTCGTGCAATCTATTACCTCAAAATAAAAAAAAATAGTCACTCTGAAAGTGTGACGTGACGTATTAGTTCTAAAAATTCATCGAAGGTAATTAGCGAGCGCTATTTTATTTTCTATAATGACGTTTGTCTCGGTGACTTTGGCATCATAAGCGGTGGAAAAACAGGTCCCTGCCAGACTTGCTTGACATGACCTCATTTACATGATATACACACGTGTGATTTGAACGATTATTATCTCACGAGTGTCTCTCTCACGTATGTAGGATAAATATAATTATCTGAAAACAAGCTAAAGCCGAGGAGCGTTAAAGTCCCCCAACTCTGTCTGAGGTCTTTTGTTTCGACCTTTTATTTTATTTTTATTTTTTTAATATGATACATTTCCTGCTTTAGCCTCAAAGGGAGGCAACTACACGCTGGTCACTGAGGAAGGTGTACGCCCGGTTGAATGCCTATCACCCGCTGACACTCGTGGAACGAAGGTAAATGCTTGCACACAATTTGCTAGAATGCGTGAATTGTTTTTGTGTGGACATAGCTGCCAACTGCAGATACCCTTTCTCTATCAAATACGTGAACATGTTCTATAGTGCCCTCTCTTTACGTGAAGTTTGTCAAAGTCAAAATTCAAGATTTTACTTTGTAATGATTTTTGTTGTGTTAAGTGTACCTTTTCCGCGCTCCCTTAGGCCCTACCTCATACCCCCTCCCCCTTACTTCCTATCCCCCTTAGTTCCTACCTCCCCCTCCCTAGCCCCTTCCCAAGCCCAAACTTCCTACCCCCTTCCTCCTACCCTCCTATCCCCAACTACCTTCTACCCCCTCCCTCCCTCCCACCCCTTCCCTAGCTCCTACACAACCCCCTTCCCTAGCCCTTAACTTACCCCCCCCCCCCCCCGCGGGTTAGGGGGGAGAATTTACCCGATGCTCCCCAGCATGTCGTAAGAGGCGCCTAACGGATTCTGTTTCTCCTTTTACCGTTTGTAAAGATTTTAGTCAAGCAGTATGTAAGAAATGTGAAGTCCTTTGTACTGGAAACTGGCATTCTCCCAGTAAGGTAATATATTGTACTACGTTGCAAGCCCCTGGAGCAAATTATTGATTGGTGCTTTTGTGAACAAGAAACAATTGACAAGTGGCTCTATCCCATCTTCCCCCTTCCCCCGTCGCGATATAACCTTCGTGGTTGAAAACGACGTTAAACACCAAATAAACACACAACAACAGCCCTTAACTCCTACTTGTTTGTTGTTTCGCCTTTGACGTGTGTGTGTGGGGGGGGGAGGGGGGTCTGTGTGTGTGTGGGGGGGGGAGGGGGTCTGTGTGTGTGTGTGTGTGTATGTGTGTGTGTGTGCGTGCGGGTGTCTGTGTGTGTGTGTATGTGTGTGTATGTGTGTGAGTGTGTGTGTATGTGTGTGCGGGCGTGCGTGCGTGTGTGTGTGTGTGTGTGTGTGTACTTGTGCGTGTGTGTGTGTGTATGTGTGTATTTGTGCGTGTGTGTGTGTATGTGTGTGTATGTATGTGTGTGTACATGTATGTGTATGTGTGTGTGTGTGTGTGTGTGTGTGTGTGTGTGTGTGTGTGCCACGGTGCGTGCGTGCGTGCGTGCGTGCGTTATCATACAAAATGTATATTAATAAAAATACCAATTCAAAGGAAATGATTGGTTCAAATGCACAGAACGAATTAGACTTGAAAGAAAATCCACTTCTTTGGTCTCAGCTTAAACGTTGCATGCCCACTAGCGTCATGGCGGCGACATCAACAGAGGCAGCGTAGCGCGACTCTGTTGCTGGACGCTATCCCAAGAGATAAAAGCCCAATGAGAAAATTCTCCAAAGCCAAAAAGTAGAGATGAAAACCAAACTTGAAACAAAAACCTGCTTGATACTACGTAGAGGTTACATGCCGAGTCTCAGTACATATTAGAAACTAGATGATTACCCGCTTCGCCGGGTACCGGCTTCGCCGGGAAGAAGTAGAGCCGAATACCAGGCTGCGCCTGGGACCCGGCTTTGCCGGGTGTACGCCGGCTTCGCCGGCGCACGAAGGAACGGAGATAAACGCGCAAAACACTGGACACCTTCTAAAAATAGTAACGTGCAGTGACCTTCTAAAAATAGTAACGTAGTAACGGGAATATGGATTGACGCCACACGGAGGAAGGGAGATAATCGCGGCTGAAAACACAGGAGAAGATAAGGAAGAGTTACTGGTAGTGGATCCCGACCACAAAAAAAAAATCGGTTCAGCGCGCACAGCGCTGCGCGCTGAGAGCACGTGTTGAAATATCTCATCGATGAGGTTGTGTCCGGGGTGTAGCTGAATACGGTGTCCAAATTTGAAAAAGATCCACCGAGAACTTTGGCCGTGCATCGCGAACAGACAGACAGACAGACAGACAGACACTAGTCGTATATATATATAGATAATGGTCGAAGTTAGCGGATCATGAAAAATGCGAGTTTCAACGAGCTTTTTCACGACCGCGAATTTCGACCATAACAACACTTAGCTTGACGGAATGTTCTTGCTTCGCTTGTGACTTCCTACGGCCGAACATTCCGTCAATCTAAGTGAAGCTAAGTGTTGTTACTAATTCTTTGTTTGTGCACGTTAAAGATCGGTGCGTCGATATATTTGTGACTGTGACGTATTGTTTTGTCAATAACAAACGTTCCAACAACTTACCTTTCTTGTTTTTTTATTCTGAATTTTGGAACATTGGCAGTCTCTTTGTTTTATGGATTTATTCATGCAAGTATGAATCTTTTCATGCCTTTAATGGTTTGTTTGTTTGTTTGTTTAACGCCCAGCCGACCACGAAGGGCCATATCAGGGCGGTGCTGCCTTGACATTTTACGTGCGCCACACACAAGACAGAAGACGCAGCACAGGCTTCATGTCTCACCCAGTCACATTATTCTGACACCGGACCAACCAGTCCTGGCACTAACCCCATAATGCCAGACGCCAGGCGGAGCAGCCACTAGATTGCCAATTTTAAAGTATTAGGTTCGAACCCACGACCTCCCGATCACGGGGCGGACGCCTTACCACTAGGCCAACCGTGCCGGTTCCTTTAATGGTACCTTAATTTGAATTTCATTCCGTTTTAGAAAGTCAAGGTCAAACTGTACATACCACAGGCTACTCAATACATAACATTATGTCCCAAATCAACCAACAACAGTGGAATCCGTCTTTCAGGACCTCGATAAATCTAAGAAAGTGAGATGTAGAGGTTACATGCCGAGTCTCAGTGATTATCAAAAATAATGGTCGAAGTTAGCGGATCATGAAAAATGCGAGCTTCAGCGAGCTTTTTCATGACCGCGAACGGAGACCATTATTTTTGATAATCACTGAGACGAGGTATGTAACCTCTTTATTCCTCCTTTCTTCAGTTATTCAAAGAAAAGAGGAGTTTTTGTGCGAAAGTTTGATCGAATCATATTCACCCAACCAGTCTACCTGCGCAGGCGATCGATTAATGCGCGGTTGTATAGTTCCGTGCAAATCATTCAATTCTGTTAACACTTCTTGTCAGTTTCCATGTTTTGAACTAAAATCAAGTACACAGTTTTGTTATCATTCTTCTGTGGCGGTAAAGGCAGAAAGTGTGTGTTCTGTTCATGTTTTGGTATCGCTCAGGAAATGTTCTTTCCTCGAATGTGACTAGCAGACTAAGTTTTACACCCGTGTTCCAACGTTAAAAACTGTATGAAGTTCAGTTTTCTGGGGCAAAATAGTGTATGAAACCGCTGCATGTGCTTTAAGTTGATTAAATGTTTGCAATTGATTGCGTGTGATCTGTTTATAAAATGAAATATTGTTGAAAACTGACCGTCGGATTGCAGTCTTGTCGATGCAGCCGAAATCTGGAAGGGGAACTACTCGTGTCGCTAGACAAAGTATGTGAGTTCCTTTTCCTTGGAATTTTGCTAGCGATAAACGATTGTGCACGGCAGATCTGAATTCAGAAAACAACCAAACTCATGGATTTTATATTGAGATTCATGTGTTCAAGCCTGTAGTTGCTGGTTTGAATGCGGTATGGTTGTATTGTTTGCTCCAGAAATGTATATTTTGTACATTAGAGTGTTCTGAACTTTTGAGTCGCAAAAAGTAGATCCACAATGTGTACAGTCTCTACCCATGAGCTATCGAGGATTCAGGCCCGTTGTTGGGTAAGTGATTTTGGTTGTTGGGTAAGTTACCGAAAAATAACTAGCCCTACAAGTTTACAGAGAGAAAGAAGCAGAGGGGGGAATAAAGTTAGTTAATTGTTGCTTTTTGGGTCCAGCGGACCATATAGGCCAATTCAGGACCCAAAGAAAGTGAGATCTTAAGAAGGCAGAAGTCTAAAAAATTGAGGTCATTTTACATAATGTAGTGATTAGAAAATCTGAAAAAGTAAGGTTTAAAAGGAAGAAAGTCTTAAATCGCGAGGTCTTGGTTTATGCATGTTTTATTTACTGTTACTGCATACAATCGTTTAATTAACACACACACACACATAAAACACATATAGAACGATAAGAAGCAAAATAATTATGTATGCATGGACACGTTCTAACAAATAATAGGCAAGGTTCCCCTATATACTAAAAAGGGGTTCCCCCGTATTTGCTTCCTTTCCGACGATGATATGGTGGTTGGCTTTCTTTCTGAAAAGAGTAAGCTAGGTCTGAAAAGAAAATCAGTCTGTGGTCGAAGGTCTTCATTCGGGGGTGGGGTGGGGGGGGGGGGGGTGGGGTGGGTTGTGAACAGAAAATTTAAAAACAATTTTTTTTAAAGTAAGGTCTTAAGAGGGAAGAAAGTCTTGAATCCGGGGGGAGGGGGGAGGGGAGTCTTAATAAGGGGGGAGGGAGGGTGCCTACTGTATGTGCATCCTATCCGACGATGCTGTGGTGGATGGCCTTCTTGCAGACCATGTTGCATCCCTCGGGACAGCACTTCTCGTCCTGAGCGCACTGCACGTCTCCGCCACACGCGTTGGGCAGCAATATGCAGATCCCGAACTCGCTGGTCGGGGCGGGGCAAGTTCCTGTCATAAATTCATTTCATTCGACGTAAGATACGAAGCATAAAGACGTAAGACGAAGGACACGAAGCAGGGCCGGACCCAGGGGGGGGGGGGGGGGGGGGTTCCAGGGGTTCCGGAACCCCACCCCTGGAAAAAAGCATGTACCTTGCTTTGAGTTGTTGTTTTTTTGTTTTGTTTTTTTTTAAATAAATTTTGTGTGTCTCTAACAAATTTTATTCAATGTGAAATCCGATGAGAAAAAGGTACCCCCCCCCCCCCCCACCAACTCACACTGACAGGCCTTAACCCTCAAAACAAGGCCCAGAATGCACCAGATTGCACAGATTTTAACCGTTTTTCAAAAATTTTCCGGGGGAGCATGCCCCCGGACCCCCTTAGTTCGCGCGCCTGCTTAGCAGGCGCGCGCTTGTGGCTTCGCCACTTCGCTGATTTGCCCCCCCAAAAAAAGGAGGAACCCCCCCCCCCCCCCCTTACAACTCATTTGATCCGGCCCTGTGAAGCCTGATATTAATTGCCTCACTGGCACTCAATGTTCGCCACAACAACAACAAAAAGTCTTTGCAAAGTCTTAGCAAAATTAACTTCAAACTCAATTGATGAAGGCCTTATTAAGGCTGCAAGACCAATATTCCGAATTTTTCAAAGAATACAAAACAATGTTTGCAGCAACATGAAGTTCCCAAACTCGCTAGAATGGGCGGTGCAGGTTCCTGTGATAACACGTAAGGACATAAAGCTAGGAACAATGTTACACATGATAAGACAACTAATTTGGCAGCAACACGCAGATTCCAAACTGATTAGAAGGAGCGGGGCATGTTCCTTTTATAAGACGTAAGAGCATAAGGCTACAGGAACAATATTCTGATGTTTTCACAGAATACAACAACAAAGAATTTGGCAGCAACATGCAGATTACAAACTCGATAGTAGGGGTGGGGCAGGTTCCTGTCATATCACGTAAGGACATAAAACTAGGAAACGATACTCTGAATGTTTCACAGAATCCTAAGTACATAAGGCTGGAAACAATGCTCCACATAATACAACAAATAATTTGGCAGCAACACGTAGATTCCAAACTCGTTCGTAGGGGCGGGCAGGTTCCTGTGATTAGGCGTAAGGACATAACGCCACAGGAACAAACGTCTGAATGTTCCACATTATACAAACAAAGATTTTGACATTTGAAACGTTTTTGAAAGCAAAACGCATGTTCTCGTGATAAGACGGAAGAACGTAAGGCATCAATCAATCAATCAATATGAGGCTTATATCGCGCGTATTCTGTGGGTACAGTTCTAAGCGCAGGGATTTATTTATTTTATTTTTATTTTATGCAATTTATATCGCGCACATATTCAAGGCGCAGGGATTTATTTATGCCCTGTGAGATGGAATTTTTTACACAATACATCACGCATTCACATCGGCCAGCAGATCGCAGCCATTTCGGCGCATATCCTACTTTTCACGGCCTATTATTCCAAGTCACACGGGCATTTGGGTGGACATTTTTATCTATGCCTATACAATTTTGTCAATCGTGGGATCTTTAACGTGCACACCCCAATGTAGTGTACATTGGGCTTCAGGAACAATATTCAGAATTGTTCATAAAATACCACCAAAATAAAAGAATTTGGCAGTAACAACGCATGTTCCTGAGATAAGACGAAGGGAGATAAGGCTACAGCTAGGAACAATATTCTGAATTTTTCACAGAATACAAAACAGAATTTGGCAGCAACATGCAGATTCCAAACTGGTTTGTAGGGGCGGGGCAGGATCCTGGGAATAATTCGTTTCATAAGACGTAAGATGTAAAGCATATGACGTAAGACGAAGGATATATATAATTCAAGCGTAATATTAATTGGGTGAAGTCGACTTCACAAAGTTCGCTGCACGAGACTTTGGCACTGAATGTTCTGTGAGAAGACTTTGCGATTGTGCGTGCGTCGATGCGTGCTTGTGTGTCTGCAAGCGTGTGTGTGCAAGCGGGCGTGCGAGAGTGTGTGTGTGCGTGCGAGCGTAGGTGCGTGTGTGTGTGTGTGTGCGCACTTGTGTGTGCTTGAGTGCAAGCGTGCGTGCGTGCTTATACGTGTATGAGTCCGGAACGTACGTATAGTCGTATGCCGGCATCCATGTATGCGCACGTGTGTGTGCGTGTATGTGTGTGCGCTCTTAAAGGGGTAGATGTTACCTGCATGAACAGTGGGAGTTGCCGCCACAGCCTTTTTGCACACCTTGCCACAGCCCTCTGAACAGCACTTCTCACCTGTGTAGATGTAGCAGTATTGTCACAGAATACACGAAACACATAAACTACATTTTATTTGGAGGCAAAGTCATGCACACAGAAGTTAGTTTAGGCTCTGATGAATTATGCAGTATCCGCAAAATGCTGCCCTGTTAATTCGAACACTCACGCACGTACTCACGCACGCGATCACGCACATACGCGCACACACACACACGCACACACACACACACACACACACACACACACACACACACACACACGCACGCGCGCACGCACACACACGCACACACACACATTCACATTCTGCACATGAATCTGCCAGTATGTTTGCGCCCGGGCTCCTAATATGGACCAGTTGTGAATTTAATTTTTTTGCTGAATGTCTATCAAGGCTAATTCGCTCTAATTTGGCCTGACGATTTCTAAAGGAGAGAACAACTACCAAGCTCAAAATCAAACTTATTCGCAAAACAAAACAAAACAAGAAATTCCTCCGAGGTAGGAAAAACACCCCCGTTGGTCAAAGGGAAATAACCATTCTCACTGCCACCAACTGAGAAGGTTATTTCCCTTTGACCATTAATATCTCCCTCTATAAGTCCTTGTAGAATCTTAATCCACCAATAACTCCCTAACCGTGTGTTTGACTGGTCCAATTTTTGTAAGGACCGTCTCAGGAATGTATAGAACCTGTTCACCAAGTTTGGTGACGATCGGTCCGTTCATTCTTGAGATCTATATGCGAACACAAACAAACAAACAAACACATGGAGCGAATCCTAATCTTAATCTTAATCCACCAATAACTCCCTAACCGTGTGTTTGACTGGTCCAATTTTTGTAAGGACCGTCTCAGGAATGTATAGAACCTGTTCACCAAGTTTGGTGACGATCGGTCCGTTCATTCTTGAGATCTATATGCGAACACAAACAAACAAACACATGGAGCGAATCCTATACACACCCCTATACCGGGGGTGTAAATAGTTGTAAGTTCACCGCCGTGTATAGGTATCGTATATCATTAATTCAGAGTTATCTGCGTCAGTGGTCTTACCCTGTGCACATTCTGTGTCCCTCAGACAGTTGACGTTGGGGTCAAACACACAGATACCCGCCATTCCGGATGAGGCAGGACAGGTCCCCGCCCTCTCTCCTGCTGCAGACATTACCAGCGTCATCCACATATATATGTTACAGGCAATCCGTGAAGCTAGGAAATTCGCGTATTTCTTGATTCATTTAGGAAATACATGTTTTTCCTAAACAGCTTAGGAAAAACATGAATATCCTAAAAGAGTTGGGAAATTCACGTATTTCCTAAAATAAAACGCCAACAATTACATGGATTTCCTAATCTATAAATACACC
>NW_027127336.1:0-12500 GCF_037325665.1 Littorina saxatilis
TCACTTATATTCAACAACGAACTCAAAATCACCCAAAAATCATCTGCCTCGAGGATGTATTTGACCGTTGAGTCAAGCGCACTATTAATGCTATTAATGCTTCATTTATATTCATTAACAAACTCCCATCACAAGAACATAAGCATCCCCGAAAAGTCTCTTTACTTATGCAAAGCAGGGATGAAACAATCCTGACCGAGATCAAAAAGGTCAAGGTCGTCTAGCCCATGTCCGATTCCGGTGACGCTGAAGCACCGTTGAGATCACGTTGCAATCGTTATCGGTGCCGGGACAGAAATGTAATTAGACACTAAGGGACAGTAAGGGAGCAGTCATAAATAGATCATGCGTCGCTAAAGCCCGTTTTACATCGCATGGCTTCACTTATCGGGGGAGCTCCGCGGTTGTTCAGTTGGCAGAGCTCTGATCGTGTGCTCTTTGGTTCACATGTTCTAATCCAGTCCCGGACGGCCACAGGCCAATTGTTTTATGTAAAGACTCAGAGACGGTATACATGTACCATGTTAATATAAAAAGAACAAGAAAACACACTAGTAACCAGGTAACCAGGTTAGGTACGTTTATATCTATAATCAATATTTCAGCACGTTACTGCCTTCTTCGGGATGGTAAGCTTATGAAAAGAATCAAAACCAAATCTGGAAAAAGAATCAAAATCAAAAGAATCTGGAAACCAAACATCGATGCCAAGGTATATCCACTCTTACATTTGTAACATAAACATGAAAAATAGGTGAGCGTGAAACAAAATGTTACGTCCATGCCAGTCGAGGGGACTTCAGAGTCTTCTAGTGTTTAAATAGGGCTTTAGACCTGGGACAAAAACATTGAAGGGATACCATTGATTTGACCGCTTGGGGGGAGCTTCTGGCAAAATCGGCGAATCTGAAGAATCTGGAGAATCCACTGTACCTTAATCTAGACGCACAAGGCACGATCTGCTCCAAACGCACCACAGGTTTGGTCATTAATGTAATCAACGTGAGTGAATGCGCTTCAGAGCGCTGCTTCTCTTTGTTGTTTGGAAGCAAAACGTAGTTGAAAAAGCGCCGCCCGGAGGCGAGACGACACTATAACTCGGCAACCTAGTAATTAGCATTAGAAAAGACCTATGAAGAAGGTTTGCTCCAAGCCACACACACACACAAATTAAAAAAATAAATAAAAATAAAAATAAGGCAAAAAATAATTGTAGTAGCAAACCTGCATGCAACTGAGGTTAAAGAAAAAAAAAGCAAAAAAGCAAAAAAAAAACAAAAATAAAAAAAAACAAGAGGCGAAGCCTTCAAGGCTCACGTAAGAAATCGACAAACAGTAACACAAACTCAATCACTCCGTCACACATACACACACACACACACACACACACACACACACACACACACACACACACACACACACACACACACACACACACACACAGTAAGCATAGGTGAAACTATATGCAAGAAAGCGAGACCCTGGATCTGCCAAGAAGTCTCGGCCCGCTCACAATAACAATGACCGAGACTTTCAGTAATTCCTTTGCGTGACGTCTAACCCTCTTACGTCATAATGTGACGTCTTCAAATAGTTTCTATCACACACGTCGAACACTTTTGACCGAGACTGACGTAATCCATAGACTCGGAAATGTTAAAGTTTCTACCACAGACATACACACATACATACGCACGCACGCACGCACAGACAGACAAAGTTTATCATCGCATAGGCTACACTTACGTGAGCCAAAAAGCATCACGTACACAAACAAGGGAAATGACTCAGTAGCAGTAACCTAACTCAACCACCAGGAACAGTGCTCTTCAGTTGCACATTCTACGACATTTAATTAAATTGTGACCCTCCACCACGGAATGAGTCGCATGTCACCTTTGCATGATTTTTATATTTTTACATTTTCATAAAGAGTTTTTTATGCTCTATCCAGTGGTGAAAACCGTTTTAGAAAAGAGCAAAAACTGTTTGAGTTATAAGCCTGTGACTAAGGTGACCCACACACTGTTACCAGATAGTCCCCGGGCTTATATTAAGCCTAGCGCAGAACCGCGCGAGGTGACATGCGACTCATTTCGTGGTGGAGGGTCACAATTTTAGACTTTAAGAAATTTAGTTTTGCAAAGTGATGGTAGTCCTACAGCGCAGTAGCATTATTTGTAACGCAGAATCTTATGGTATACCTGTAGAAGCGACCTGAGGGCCTTGTTGCTCGGGCATTATCCCTTTAATGCCAAGATATACACTCTCACATCAGTTGCACAAGGATGAAAAATCGCTCTGGTGCCTTGTTGCTCGGGCATTATCCCTTTAATGCCAAGATCTACACTCTCACATCAGTTGCACAAGGATGAAAAATCGCTCTGGTGCAGCACAGGTTCACACTCAACCTGCCTGTAGAAGCGATTTATGTGCTTTCCAATGTGTGCAGTGGGCGTAAAGATAGCGTATTTCACACGCCATTTTGTAGACTTATCCTGGCCAATGTTGACACACTTGCACTAGAAAAAGTCGTAACACTGTAACATCGGAGGGAATGAATGATGACATTATCCCCAACACCAAACACAACTTCCAGTCGTGATCATCCTCTGTGAGTCGGGCTTAACACCGAAGAAGTCAAACATCAATGCCTAAGAGCTACGCTCCCACAGCAACGGGAGATAAAACACGAATAAACCATTATTGGCGAACAACAGCGGTTCGCCGAGGAAAACTTGAACATGCCACCAACAGCTGATTTTAACACCCCCCTTCGCCATACATGCTGAAGATTCTGCTGCGATTCGGAATGTGAATTGCCCATACATCCAAATCAGGAAGGATTGAGCATTCCACCACTTTGTGTGCCGGAACGTGGCGATGATATCGAGGCTTTCTGGATTGTTCTGACATCCGGGTGAGCGTGAGGGTCAGTAATGGCTGCCCATGGGGTCGCAGATAACATGAAAAAGAGGTATTTAGTCAATCCCCCCCCCCCCCTCCCCCCCAAGAAAAAAACAACAACAACACAAAAACAGCATGCCCAATTCAGACCACGTACACATTTCCTAGACATTTTAGGAAATGTTTTAAATCCCCAAGTTTGTTTGTTCGTTCATGGGCTGAAACTCCCACGGCTTTTAAGTGTATGGCCGTTTTTACCCCGCCATTTAGGCAGCCATACGCCGCTTTCGGAGGAAGCATGCTGGGTATTTTCGTGTTTCTATAACCCACCGAACTCTGACATGGATTACAGGATCTTTTTCGTGCGCACTCGGTCTTGTGCTTGCGTGTACACACGGGGGTGTTCGGACACCGAGGAGAGTCTGCACACAAAGTTGACTCTGAGAAATAAATCTCTCGCCGAACGTGGGGACGAACTCACGCTGACAGCGGCCAACTGGATACAAATCCAGCGCGCTACCGACTGAGCTACATCCCCGCCCCTAAATCCCCAAGTGAAACAGTACTTTTACAGTGAGTTTCCGGTGTTGTAAATGTACTGTAAGATATACATATTCTCTCTGCTACTGGTTTTGGCTGTTTTTTTGTTGTAGATTTGGTGTTTATGTGTCTGCTTGCATGAAGTGTACGTTTTAAAGCTGATTTCAAACGATGTCAACTTCTTTTTCTGCTTCGATCTTCTTCTCTGTCTCCGTCTCTACTTCGATGTCGATGTCTCTGTCTCTCTCTTTGTCTCTGGATCTCTCTCTCTCTCTCTCTCTCTCTCTCTCTCTCTCTCTCTCTCTCTCTCTCTCTCTCTCTCTCTCTCTCTCTCTCTCTCTCTCTCTCTCTCTTTGGCGGGCAGTAAATGAAATCCTTGATAAATCTAGGAAAAAGTCAACTGCTAATCTAACAAAACTATCAGCGGAAGAATTTAATAATCATTTTATATCTTTAGCGGATAAATTGAAGGCTTCTGTGGCAGAAACATATTCTCCGGATACAGATAACTGTTTTGAAAAATTGGACGAATACTGTCAGTGGAACAGAATAAACAATGAAGCGTTTATCATTCCTCCGATTGCAGTTCATGAGGTCGGAACATTTATTGAAAACCTGGAGAATAAAAAGTCCATGGGTCCTGATAAAATACCCGTGAAGTTATTGAAGCTTTCTCTACCGTATATTGTGGATTCGCTCACGTTCGTATATAACCTTAGTATTGAGCAGAACTTGTTTCCGTCTAAATTGAAAAGCGCCAAAGTCATACCCCTTCCCAAATGTAAAGATCTCTCAGACCCAAGTAATTTTAGACCTATTTCTTTGCTGCCTGTTTTGTCAAAACCATTAGAACGGCATGTGCACAAGCATCTTCTTGCTTACATGGAAGAACAAAATTTGTTCCATCAGTTTCAATCCGGTTTTCGGTCCAAGCATTCTTGCCACACAGCTCTTACGTCTCTCTGTGAAGCTTGGCTGTCAGCAATGAACAAGTCTGAAGTTACAGGAGCATTGTTTTTGGATTTTAAGAAAGCATTTGACTTAGTCGATCATTCCATATTGTTGAAAAAATTACACTATTATTTGAGAAACGATTCGGTCTGTGACTTCTTTAAATCGTATCTTGCTGACCGGACACAATATGTCACTCTACAATGCCAGAATTCGTCTTCTGCACTAGTTTGTTTGTTTGTTCGTTCATGGGCTGAAACTCCCACGGCTTTTACGTGTATGACCGTTTTTACCCCGCCATTTAGGCAGCCATTCGCCGCTTTCGGAGGAAGCATGCTGGGTATTTTCGTGTTTCTATAACCCACCGAACTCTGACATGGATTACAGGATCTTTTTCGTGCGCACTTGGTCTTGTGCTTGCGTGTACACACGGGGGTGTTCGGACACCGAGGAGAGTCTGCACACAAAGTTGACTCTGAGAAATAAATCTCTCGCCGAACGTGGGGACGAACTCACGCTGACAGCGGCAAACTAGATACAAATCCAGCGCGCTACCGACTGAGCTACATCCCCGCCCTTCTGCACTAGTAAAACATGGCGTCCCTCAATGGTCTGTATTAGGACCTATTCTCTTTTGTATTTACGTTAATGATTTGCCTTTACATGTATCGGATGATAAAGTCAAATGCGAGTTTGTTGCAGACGATTCGTCTATTCATACCAGTAACATCTCGTTGGAATCAGTAAATTCTTCCCTGAAGAACACTTTGGACGAAGTTGCGAAATGGTGCACATCAAATGCCATGATACTGCACCCAGAAAAAACTAAAAGCATTGTTATTACCACAAGACAAAAGCATCAGATAAGTCCTCTTAACTCAAATACAGCAAGTTAAAGAACATCGCATACTTGGTGTAACTGTCGGTGAAGAAATTAAATGGCAAACACACATAAGCAACCTCTGCAAAGTGTTATCAAGGAATTTGTCTTTGTTGTCAAAACTCAAACATTATGCGAAGTCTGAAACATTAAAAATGTTCGTTCATGCTCATATAATGCCTCATATTAATTTTGCTTCGACATTGTGGGATGGCTGCAGTGATGTTCACTTATTGAAACTCAATTCTTTGTACCGTCGTGCTGCAAAACTTATCCTGTATGAATCGCACATGTCTATAGAAATGAAGTTAAACAGCCTTAATTTCCTTCCCCTAAAAACCCACCTTGCATACAATAAGGCTGTCTTTATGTATAAATTAGTTCATGGTGATGTGCCCAGTTATGTGCAATCCTATTTTACACATGTTACGAAGAGGTATGGGTCTCAAAATTTACTTCCTCCAATTCCTCGAATAGATCTTTATAAATCCAGCTTAGCTTTTTCAGGATCATCTCTGTGGAATTCTTTGCCAATAGAAATCAAACGATCCGCATCCTTAAAGGCCTTTAAAAGGCAGTTGCACACACATTTGATCACACTATAAACTGCCCCTGATGTTTAGCTTCCATTGTGTACTCGGATAATGTATGCAATGCTTTTAAGTGTTTGTTTGTTTTTTTAAATATTGTATATGTAGTTAATCTGAATGTGTAATCCCTCGTCCCCCTCCCCCTTCTTCTTGAAACTGTAGCTGCCTGTATATGGCCCTGTTCGGCAATACATTGCTGTACTTTTTTAAGAAATTAAAAAAAAAACATTTAAGTTTGTTTGTGTCTGGTTTTGTTTTATATGACTTTGTGAGTCCAATATTTTTTTATGTTTATACTCGACCATTATTTTTATGTTTTATTAGTTTAATACTTTGATGAGGTATGTGCGCAGTCTTTGCTTTTGTTTACAATTATTCTCTGTATATGTTCCAAGGACAGGTTGGAAGATTAGGCTAAGCCTAAAATCTTTATCCTTATGTAATAAAGTTCTGAGTTCTGAGGTTCTGAGTTCTCTCTCTCTCTCCGCCCTCTCTCTCTCTCTCTCTCTCTCTCTCTCTCTCTCTCTCTCTCTCTCTCTCTCTCTCTCTCTCGATTTGAGCAACTTAATTCTCAAAATGAAAGGTTTAACTGTGTCAATGTAATTTTGTAATTTTTGAGTTCTCCCTATATAATTCCTTAAATGCACATTGTGTTGCAATCCATACAATGTAATTCTGTATCTTATATGATTGAATTTTTATTTTTTATGTCCGTCTGTCTTTATGTGTTGTATAAAGGACAGGTTGGAAGAATAGGCTTTGCCTAAAACCTTTATCCTTTTGTAATAAAGTTCTGAGTCTGAGTCTGAGTCTGAGTCTCTCTCTCTCTCTCTCTCTCTCCCTCCCTCCCTCCCTCCCTCCCTCCCTCCCTCCCTCCCTCCCTCTCTCCCTCTCTCTCTCTCTCTCTCTCTCTCTCTCTCTCTCTCTCTCTCTCTCTCTCTCTCTCTCTCTCTCTCTCTCTATCTCTTCCCTCTTCCACAGGCTTGCAGTCGTCAGGAAGTTTGTTCTCATGTGCGCTTTGTGAACTGTCGAGTTCAACAAGGGTCTGCATTGTCGGCCGGCTATTGACGAATTCCGGAAAGCATGGGTTGTGGAAAAATGAATTCACTTGCTTTGTGTGAGACAAACAAGCAACGGACCAATAACTAGCGAGAGCCAGGGGTCAGTCTGACGCACGTGGACAAGCAGCACGTGTGGATTGTTTGTCTCACTAAAAGCAAGGGTATTCACTCTGTCACAACCCAAACAAACCCGAAAGAGTTATTTCGGAACATCGTCTATTAACATGAAATAATGTATATATATATCTGAAAGAATAGTACACCAGAGAAGAGCTAAGTCACGAATATTTTCGCGTGACTACACTTGCACACAGTTACAGTTTGTAGTAAGAACACAATCTGGCATAGTATATAATATACATGGTGTTGACGTGCGACAGCTGACCAGTCTCTACGAAGCTGCCATTAAGAGGAAAGCTCTCAAAATTGTCCGTGATCCGATCCATCCTCTCAACCCCTGTTTCGAAATTCTCCCTTCAGGTAAACGTTATATAGGTCCCTTTGGCACGCACAAACTAGTTTAAAAAGTCATTCCTGCCTTCTGCAGTCACCATTTTAAATTCTTCTCGCATCACGTAGAGGCTGGTCGGCTGGGAAAAAAACAAACAATGTGTACATGTGAAGGTGTGTGGGAAATATTTGTAATGTGATTACTCGGCTGTGAAACCCAACTCCTGTGATATGAGAGGGTAAATTTACATAGTGCAATATCATATTTGATTGTATCCCTTTTATGTTTTATGTTTTATGTGTGTCGTCCTATACAATTGTTGTTATAATCGTTTACAGGCAGGCAGGGTGTGCCGAAGAAAAATTTACATTTTTATGTTATATTTTAATGGACAATAAAGTGCTGTTATTGTTATTGTTATTGTTATTGTTATACAATTTCCACGGTGGAGCCGGATGCTTTATTATGGATGACAGTTCTGCCACACTGTCTCTATCTCTGAAGGATAGTTAGAATCCCGTGGTCTACAATATCTCGTGAGACTGTCGATTGACGTCAGCCTGTGTCAGCATGTCTGTATTATTCTAGTGCGTCGGATTCTCAGGGGAATGGAACTCGCGTGCGTGCAGACAATGACCTTCTCATAATCTTCGTCATAATGACCTTCACCTTCCTGACTTTCTTACCTTCACGCCTCCTACGCCACTTTCTGACGTCACAGTTTATTGTCAAATGTCACGTGTCACGGTACGCATGCGCATGCCGGAGACACATTGGACGTGATCGTTTGACCTTTTGCTGCAATCTTGTCCAGTACTTCGTGTTTACGAGCGGAAAAGGCCTGACGAAAATGGCATTGTAACATGCATACGCATACACTTTGAAACCTGCAGCCTGGCTTAGCTGAATTTGTTTTCGAAATCTCGTAGACTGTTTTGGTTCGAAATAATGTGACGTGCTTCCTGTGGACATTTTGTTTTCGCAGGATATAGCCCTGACTGTACAGGCCATCTCGTAAAAAAGAACCGGCACGGTTGGCCTAGTGGTAAGGCGTCCGCCCCGTGATCGGGAGGTCGTGGGTTCGAACCCCGGCCGGGTCATACCTAAAATTGGCAATCTAGTGGCTGCTCCGCCTGGCGTCTGGCATTATGGGGTTAGTGCTGGGACTGGTTGGTCCTGTGTCAGAAAAATTAATGTGACTGGGTGAGACATGAAGCCTGTGCTGCGACTTCTGTCTTGTGTGTGGCGCACGTTATATGTCAATGCAGCACCGCCCTGATATGGCCCTTCGTGGTCGGCTGGGCGTTAAGCAAACAAACAAACAAACAAACAAACAAACCATATCGTAAATATCTATTCAATGGAACACGCTACCTTCCTTTAAAGACCTTGTCATCTCTAATTCTCTGTTCACAACCTGTGTAAATGTACCAGCATTTTAATATTAAGACTCCTCTCCTTTTCAAGGCCTGCAAGGTGGATATAATACAGATATTGTATTCTTCGACGCCCTGAATAATGACGGCGTAATAGATGATGGTAGGAAATATCTCCGTCGGGTGTGTGTGGGTTGTGACAGAGTGACCACCTTCGCTTCTCCTATATGACACATAATTTGACACGTGCTTTTGTCCACCGATTTGTTTAGAGGTCTTACTTCTTCTTCTTCTTCTTCTGCGTTCGTGGGCTGAAACTCCCACGTACACTCGTGTTTTTTGCACGAGTGGAATTTTACGTGTCTGACCGTTTTTTATCCCGCCATTTAGGCAGCCATACGCCGCTTTCGGAGGAAGCATGCTGGTCTTACAAGGAGGAACGTTTAAGCTTTAATTACAACAACAACAACAACAACAATAATAATAATAATAATAATAATAATACGAATATTTATAACGCGCACATATCTCACCAACAGGCGACTCAAGGCGCACACACACTCGTTCACACACACGGAGACTTAAAGTCACTAGCACACACACACCATCAACCATTAAAATATGTACAGTTATTCAGGGTGGGATGGGGTGGGCAGTGTAGAATGCATGGATTATTTGGAAAAAGGAATGTCTTGAGTGCAGATTTGAATGATTCGAGGGACTGTTGTTGTCGGAGGGGGAGAGGTAGTGTGTTCCATTGGCTAGGTGCTTGGAAAGAAAATGAGCGTTGACCTGCTGTTTTGAGTTTGGTGTGGGGGATGTTGAGCTTGAGGGAGTCGGCAGATGATCTGAGTGTTCGTGAAGGGACATAGAGAGAAAGAGCAACAACAACAACAACAACAACAACAACAACTAAAAAGTAATTTAATGGAAATGTAACCTGTAATGTAAAAGAGAACAAAATTAAAATGTCATTGAAAAAAAAAATGAAAAAAAGACCAATGAAGAAGGATATGCTAACCGCCCAACAAACAAAAAAGGGGGGGGGGGGGGGGGGGGGGGGGGGGGGGGGGGGGGGGGGGAACAAAAAGAAAAAAAGACGAAGGAGGCAAAAAAGATGGGTTGAAGCAGCCTTGCATGCAACTGAGGTCACAAAAAAAATAATAATAATTACGCTCTCAATGCAACGCCATTAAGGGCATGTGAGACGGGAATATCCCAGGTCTTAAAACGTTTTATTTACTGTAGGTATCCATTCTGGCTACTACAAGGGATAGGAATACCCTTCAGTGTGAATGCATTCCAAACATTAAAAAACAGTCTAGCTGATGTATACTGTAGTGTCCTCAATCTGAAACTGGTTTCTGTACCTGATAGTTGTAAGCCAGTGATAATGTAGTTCTACTAGATTCCGGTATTAAGGCAGACCCGGTATTAAGACAGACAAGATGGCTGCACGGTTACCCATGTAAGCAACGTACCATACCTCCAAAGAAAAGAAAAGTTTTCTGAAACACACCAGCTGTACGTGTTGTATGCGTGTGTGAGAGTCTTATATCTATATACGGCTTGTCTGTGTTTGTCTGTCTGTCTGTCTGTTCGCCATGCATGGCCAAAGTTCTCGATGGATCTGCTTCAAATTTGGTGGGCATATTCAGGTAAACCCAAAACACAATCTGCTCAATGAAAATTTTCAACACGTGCTCTCAGCGCGCAGCGCTGAACTGATTTTGGTCTTTTTCTGTACATCCATTCCCAGTAACTCTTCCTTATCTTCTCCAGTGTTTTGCGCGTTTATCTCCCTTCCTTCGTGTGGCGTCAATCGCGTCCCGGCGAAGCCGGGTACCCGGTATTCGGCTCTACTTCTTCCCGGCAAAGCCGGGTACCCGGCGAAGCGGGTATTCATCTAGTTCCACATACACACTACACTACACCACTACATAATTATACTATAGGGATTGGCTTGGGTTTTGTCCACTAGAGGTCCATTGACTGACTCAACCATGAATCAATCGGTCATTTTGCACACCAATCCGTCAAGAAAAAACCCTGTCCTTCCACAACGGGACTGCCGCGATTGTGCATTACGGCAGTGAGGAGAAACTTCTGAAAGTTGTTTACAATGTACAAATGAGAGGGCAATTCAATTCATTTCTTCATGTTCTTGTGTTTATTTTCCAATGGTCTTACATGCAGAGGAATAAAAGGTTTGAGGACACAGTAACCATATTTATTTCAATTAAGTAAGGAAGGGGTAAAAAAAAAAAAAGACTCCGCTGCATGTCTATCGGTCAGTTGAGGGATTGAGACCCACGTGAGTCGGTCTTTTCGGAATGCAACATGGCAAAAGACCGATGACCGACGCCCAAGCCAACCCCTGATACTACGCGTGGGAACAACTGAAATGATTTTCGACACCTCTGCAAGATACAGATACCAGGAACATCGAGCTCTACACAGGAAACCTGCAAGAATGTTGGTCTGTGCATGTTGGTAGCAGGGTTCCCCATAGAGCGCGTCCCTGCGTCCTATACGCACTAGAAGCCGAAATCACGTACTAGAAACTCATGGCGTGGGGCCCGGAACGCACTAAACCTACAAAGAGCGGGTCCCGGGACGCACTCAATTTCCTGCATGCCGTGCGTCCTGTATACTTTTTTCAGACTTTAGTCGTCAGCTAAGTCAAAGTGCAAACACAAGTTATCCCATTTTCACGCGGGAACAAAGTGTTCGTGTGTGTTGCATTTGACTTGGTTTTGTTGAAGTGTCCTCCTCGAATATTCTGGTAAAATAAGAAAACATTTCATATCACAGTATTCGCGATCACAATGCGTTATATGTAAATAGGGGATTTGGGGACCCTGGACTCTTGGGACCCTCTGAAACTCTGCTAAGGGGGTCCATGGACCCTCTAAACATTAAATGTGGGGGTCCTGGGACCCTCTAGGACGGGTGTTCGTGGTGAGCCCTGGATAGGATACTCTTATGCCAGGTTGCAGGCTGAACAGACTTGCTGTGGCGGTGTGTAGGTTCGTGAATGTGGGAAGCAGTTTATTCGTGGGTTGGCCTAGTGGTAAGGCGTCCGCCCCGTGATCGGGAGGTCGTGGGTTCGAACCCCGGCCGGGTCATACCTAAGACTTTAAAATTGGCAATCTAGTGGCTGCTCCGCCTGGCGTCTGGCATTATGGGGTTAGTGCTAGGACTGGTTGGTCCGGTGTCAGAATAATGTGACTGGGTGAGACATGACATGAAGCCTGTGCTGCGACTTCTGTCTTGTGTGTGGCGCACGTTATATGTCAAAGCAGCACCGCCCTGATATGGCCCTTCGTGGTCGGCTGGGCGTTAAGCAAACAAACAAACAAACAAACAAACAAAGTTTATTCGTGAGCGCACACGGCTGTTCACAGGGCTTCATTTCTGCTACTCTAGCTGCAGGCTATTTTTAGCACCCATCCTTTCCCCACAGCAGAGATAACACAGCAGCTAGTAGCTCTCTCAGTGCTGTGCACTGAGCAGGCCAATCTCCCAGTATAGCGCAGAAGCAGTTGGGTATAAGAGGCAAGCAAGCTTAACAGTGTGCTGGCTGAAGCTGTTAGTAGCCAAACTATTCCCTCTGCTGGGCTATTTTTAACTCACACTAAAACACAAGCTGCTGGAAACAATGGTGTTAAGTCCACTCTTTGGCTGCAATTTACGTTCTTTATACGGTCAAACGTGTCAGTTTTCATGTCCATATAAGGTAAC
>NW_027127337.1:2500-7500 GCF_037325665.1 Littorina saxatilis
AGCAAACACACATGCATTCACGATCACGGGAAGGAGGGGAAAGGAACTTGGGGACTTGGATGATGAACGAAACGAAAACTGCTGTGAGGTGTATACCCGAAAACGGACAAGTTGGAAACTGCAACAAAAGCACTGGTTCGTCATAAGTCGTTCAGTCAAATCAGCTCATGATACTAGACATAACAATACCGTATTTTCGGCAATATTTGATTTCATGTTTGTCAAACTATATGTTAGCCAGTAGGCGTACCTTGCTAAAACGTTGGACTTTGGTAGTATCAGATTACAAGGTGAGTATAATACCGCAAATGCATAATTGTATGGCACGTGCTGCGTTAAAATGGAAATGTGTAATTGGAATGGCTGCATTAGTCTACTGTGAAATATATTCAAACAGTACGGACATGTAATATGCTTCTCCCTTCTATCGAACCTGTTATGACCTTGAACACTTGAACGTTTAAGAAATGCACGATAAATGCATGGAAGAGGCTAGTCAGGAACCCTGTCATTGGTCAGTCATATATTATTGTCATCATTTTCACGAGTTTTCATTCACAAACACCTGGTAAATAAATCTCATGTTCCCCATGTAATAACTCGAGGTGGTGAATGGGTTTGAGCTTTCATGTGAAACGTGGATTGTCAAAGTAAAAACCAATCAGGCTGATTGTTTGATGTGTGGAACCATCGTGGCTTTGGATTTGTGTTTCCGAGGACAACGATTGTAAGCATTCACTCTCAAAGACCCAATCAATGTTGATAATTACCGCGGTGACTCATGGTCAATTTGCAACTCTGTAATCGCAAAATCCACAACGAAAAGTCATAAACACTTAAACGAAAAGAAATATGCTCAACACTTACTGAATTCACAGGTATGATCGCAGCTCTGTACATTTTCAGACTGGAAGAAAAGCGTCAACAAGCTACGTTTGACGTCACATACAAGTTTGACGTGTTATCTCGTGCTACTGTGACGATGCTTTGTGGCCCGGAGTTGGATTCTAAAAATTCGTCTCCCTGTGGGTTATTGTGCATTTTGTTGCACAACCAAAATGATGACAAAAACGATGTTTGGTAGCTTGTTGTCAGACACGCATTTTGTTGTTTGTCCTCGGGAAGCATATCGCCTTTTGTTACATCTTTATCAACCTCGGCCTCCAGCCTTGGTCCATGAAGATGAAACAATAGACGATATGGTCCCGTCGGACCAGCAACAAAGCAGGTCTGCCAACAAGCCATGCACCAAACATCTTATAGTATCCCTTGAGCACCCTGGTATATATAGAGAATACTACATGGCTTGCTGTGTCGTACCAGATTGACACGAGTCTTTTAAAAAAATATTGAACTGCGAGCGAAAGCGAGCTGTTCACTATTTGAAAAAGCAACGAGTGTAAATCTGGTACGACACAGCAAGCCATGTAGTATTCTGTTCATCCTACATATTGTACTTACGTGTATTTGACTGAACATGTCCTGCAGTCGAGGCAGCTAAATTAAAGACGCTTGTTTTGGAACCTCGATCTCTTCTAAAGCCTCGTGCTATCTATTACGTCAAAGCAAAGAAACGTCACTCTGAAAGTGTGGCGTGACGTGTTAGTTCTAAAGATTCATGGAGGGTAATTAGCGAGCGCAATTTTTTGTTTCTATAATGACGCTTGTCTCGGTGACTTTGGCACCATAAGCAGTGGAAAAACAGGTCCCTGCCCGACTTGCTTGACATGACCTCATTTACATGATATACACACGTGTGATTTGAACGATTATTATCTCACGGGTGTCTCTCTCATGTATGTAGGATAAAATGTTTTTGTAAGGTCAACCATAATAACCACCCCCCCCCCCTCCCCCCTTCGCCCTATCCCCCCTCCACCTTGTACAACCATTAAGTGGATGTAGTGAAAACATACATACTAGAGTACGCAAATTTTGCTCTGCTTATAACGCAGTAAAAGTATTTAAACCACGCGTGTACGTACCACTATACGCGCTGACGTTGTGTACCTATATCAAAAATGCTAAACAGGACAATTTGCATACAGACATCGAAATTTACGTCAAAGGTGTAGTTGAAATAAATCGCCATAAATCCTCTTAAATTGCTTTTTTACTGCATAGTTTGTGCGTGTGAAATTAGCAATGCTTTTGATGGAATTCAAAACCAGGCGATCTTGCCTCGGCGTTTTTTTTCTCTCCATTGGCTGTGAGTCAGAGTGTACGCTAGAACGATAATCGTTTGAGATACTCACTAAGTAGGGGCAGCGAAGAATGAAATTCTTTTTTCAAAACTTGACAAAAGGGCAAAGCGCGATGTCATATTTATGAGTCGTTCACGTGTTTTTTGTCATTATCGTATATGTTTTCGTACTTAATGCAGTCTTTGTACCATAGATTTTACTGCACGACTTTGCCTAACTTGTGGCATGATTACCCGTCCTGCACCTGTCGTTGTTGTCGCAGTAGTTGTTGTCGTAGACATTGTTATTGTTGTCAGGACCTCATTATAAATTCATGCTTTACCTTCGTCATCATTAGGTTCGTCGTCGTCGTCTCTTCCGTACTTTATCGCAATCGATGTGATCAAAATGTGCATTACACAAATCCTCCACCTCCTTCTCATCGTTGTCTTCATCGTCATCGTCATCGTCGTCGTCGTCGTTGCAATAATTACTCGGGCATTACGCTGGCTGCCTGGTTGACTGATTTTCGTTTCATGCGCTGTCGTTCCATAACTGCGAAATTCGATTTTTACATTTAGTCAAGTTTTGACTAAATGTTTTAACATAGAGGGGGAATCGAGACGAGGGTCGTGGTGTGTGTGTGTGTGTGTGTGTGTGTGTGTGTGTGTGTGTGTGTGTGTCTGTCTGTCTGTCTGTCTGTCTGTCTGTCTGTCTGTGCGTGTGTGTGTGTAGAGCGATTCAGACCAAACTACTGGACCAATCTTTATGAAATTTGACATGAGAGTTCCTCGGTATGATATTCCCGGACCTTTTTTTTTTCGATGAATACTTTTGATGACGTCATATCCGGCTTTTTGTAAAAGTTGGGGCGGCACTGTCACACCCTCATTTTTCAATCAAATTGATTGAAATTTTGGCCAAGCAATCTTCGACGAAGGCCGGACTTCGGTATTGCATTTCAGCTTGGTGGTTTAAAAACTAATTAATGAATTTGGTCGTTATATAATCTGAAAATTGTAAAAAAAATAATTGTTTTATAAAACGATCCAAATTTACGTTCATCTTATTCTTCATCATTTTCTGATTCCAAAAACATATAAATATGTTATATTTGGATTAAAAACAAGCCCTGAAAATTAAAAATATAAAAGTTATGATCAAAATTAAATTTTTGAAATCAATTAAACAACACTTGCATCTTATTCCTTGTCGGTTCCTGATTCCAAAAACATAAGATATGATATGTTTGGATTAAAAACACGCTCAGAAAGTTAAAACGAAGAGAGGTACAGAAAAGCGTGCTATCCTTCTCAGCGCAACTACTACCCCGCTCTAACTTCTTGTCAATTTCACTGCCTTTGCCACGAGCGGTAGACTGACGATGCTACGAGTATACGGTCTTGCTGAAACATTGCATTGCGTTCAGTTTCATTCTGTGAGTTCGACAGCTTGATTAAATGTTGTATTTTCGCCTTACGCGACTTGTTTTTCATTCTGAGTGGAAAATTAGCAGCAACAACAAAAGTCGCGTTACCAAGGTGTGCACAACCACCAGCATTTTTGACAGGTCGTGTACGTGCCTCGGCGGTGACACAGGGGTGGGACATGAATACTGTCTCTGAGTTCCCACATAAAGCTGACCCGTGCCTGTCCCGGTCTGGACTCAACCTGCGACCAGACGACCTCAACTTCAGTGCTCTACGAACCGAACCACCAGACCCAGCATCCAGATAGGTGTGGGTGATAATTAACTTAAGTCATCCTCATTGTCGCAATCATCAGCACATTCACAATTATCAACAATGCAGCCCTTAGAACTTACTATGCCAAGTACTATGCCAAGTACTATGCCAAACAAAAGATAAGCAAACGTACGTCACTGGAAGGGACATCTATTGTTTGGTGCAAACTACAGAGAAGGAGAAAGACCTTCTACAGTGCAAACAATCTCAGTACTGACGCGTCACCCTATGCATACTACAAATGTGACAGTTCGGAGTGCGCCAAGCACCGTGAATCAGCATTGAGAAAGAAAACAACGCCAACGTAAAACGAAATGTGTCTCTAAAAAACGAATAAAACAAGGAGAGCTCACTTGCTGACAAGACTTCTAACGGCTGGGGGAGTATTTTGTCTGTCTGCCCGAAGCAACGGTGTGGTTGGTTTTATGGCAAAGGCAGGAGACATTCATACGCGATTCATAAGGAGTGTACAGTATGTCATAATGCAGACATAGTCTCTGTCATGCACGGAAGGCACGAATGTAACTCAGGCACGGGGGTTTGTCTATGATTGCCTGAGGACGAACATGAGTATTTGACATATATAATGACTCTGCACTGACTTGCATACGTTTCCTGCTGACGAGCTATCTGCTACATGCAGCAGTAAGGAGGACGTCAGCCAGCTTTGTTTATCTCACACACACTTAATACTATTCCCCTCCCCTCCAAAGTTCTGCTCTTCTAACTTTGCACAATGTACCCCCCCCCCCCCCCTTGGATTCTAATTTGTGATGAGAAATAGTATTTTGACTTTGAAATTAGCTTCAACACAAAATATTTCTTTTCTTATTCAAGGGACGTAACCGCTCGGTGCGTTTTCAAATAAATCGAATTTAGGGGAAACTCGATCGAATTACATCACAAATCTGCTTCAGTTGCAAGATCTTGACATGCTTTTCTCCCTCAAGATAATTGTACCGCTTGAAATTGGCGGAGAAACATTCCGTCTGAAGTTAATTTTGGCTGACGCCTGGCTGACGTCCTCCCGATAGCTGCATGCTCTGCTCGATGTGCGTTACTTGGGCTGCTT
>NW_027127337.1:12500-21212 GCF_037325665.1 Littorina saxatilis
TGGTATTCGGGTCTGATCTAAAAATCCTGTCATGGAGTCGAGATATTCTTAGTTACAACCGAACTACGAAACTTTAATTTCTCCGCGTATCATGTTATTGCAATCGCTTTCAAAACTGTGCTGTGAGGGTTTAAAACCTTTTCAATCTTCTCTCTCGAAAATTGTCATCTGCGCGTAGCTTGTCTATTCTTGGATTAAAAAAACAAACGACAATAAAAAGAGACCAAAAAGCAATGTACTCACGTTAAAATGACGAACACGGAACGAATAACAGCGACGTTTCGACCTAAGGGTCTTCTTCAGGCACAAAAACAAACGACAATAAAAAGGTTAACGGCAGTGTCTTTCTTTTGTCTTTTTCTTTTTTGGTTTGACATCCACACAGACGGAATGTACCCACTAGATAATAAATCATAGTAAACAAATAAGTCAAGGCGCCAACGCCCCGTTAGAACCGCATGTACCCTGAGCAATCACCTATTCCTGGCTCAGCCTAAAATTGCACAATCTTTGTTCACTGGACCCGAAAGCGGAAATAAAAATGCCAGCTCCGCGTGTGTTTTGCATAAATTATTCCGCGTCGAACGGTTGCATGGCTGCGTGGTGTCTTATCAACGGTGGATTTACCAACCAGTTCTTAAACGACGATTAGTGATAGGTAAAGAGGGAGTGTATAATATACCTTGACTTATCTCGCGCAACTGAGCAGAAAGCTTGGTATCAAAACATAGGAATTAGTGTTTGATCGGCGGAGTGTCTTGCCTGATTTAACTTCAAAGGTCTCAGACTGCAGAAAGACTTTGCTTTGCATCAGTGTTTGTTTGCTCTGTGCACCCAAGATTGTCAACAGAAAAGGAGACTAAACATACAGAGGGTTGGGTCGGTGTGTGTGTGTGTGTGTGTGTGTGTGTGTGTGTATGCGAAAGAGAGAGAGAGAGAGAGAGAGAGAGAGAGAGAGGGAGAGAGAGAGAGAGAGAGGGAGAGAGAGAGATAGGTAGAGAGAGGGGAAGAAGGAGATGAGAGGGAGAGAGATAGGTAGAGAGAGAGAGAGGGAGAGAGAGAGAGGGAGAAAGAGAGAGAGAGAGGGAGAGAGAGAGAGAGGGAGAGAGAGAGAGAGAAAAAAAAAGAGAGAGAGAGAGAGAGAGAGAAAAGAGTGCTACAGACAGACAGACAGACAAACAGACATAAAGACAGATTGAAAAGACAGAGATAGACACAGAGAAACAGAGACAGAACACAAGACTGCACTAACAGCCACAAAGCGTTCTAAAACAGGAATGGATCAAGTCACGCAAAGAGGAAATCTTAGCAGAAGAATTCAGGATATACACCCGCGCCTAATTTGTCGGCAGACAGAACGGGGGTAAGAGAGGGAAAGGCCGGATTAGTGTCAACAAAAGTTTGGCATTGTTCATGGGAAAGGGATATTGAAAAACTGGTCAAAATTCACAAGCTGCCAGCCGTCCAGGTCTAGACTGCAAGGCTACCGTGCCTTAAACATGAGATTTCACACTGCTTGGCAGGTACAAAAACAAACCCAACACAATAAAACAAGAAAAAGAAAAAGGTAATCCTGTCAGTATTGGCATACCTGAAATAGTTTTTGTTTTTTTTTTGCCGTGCGCGTGCCGTTTTAGGATTGTTTGTTGATTTGGAGAGCTAAGCTGTTGAATCGACTACAGATGTGTTCATAACTTTAAAGGTGCATGTACTATCTTTCTCATACAAGCGATCGTGTTCATCACCTCACACGTGCCTTGGTTGCTAAATCAAGGAAAAGAAAAGCCAAACAAAGAATTTCAAGTGGCAGCCCAAATTTTCGACCTGTTGCCAGGCCTTCCTCAGGGGCGTGTATTATTATGCGATAACAGCATCTGTATTACTTGGCTACTTGCGATGATGATGATGATGATGATGATGATGATGATGATGATGATGATGATGATGATGATGATGATGATGATGATGATGATGATGATGATGATGATGATGATGATGATGATGAGGATGACGACGACGATAATGAGGGCGATGATGATGAGGGCGATGATGATGATGATGATGATGATGATGATGATGATGATGATGATGATGATGGTAATGGCGACGACGTTGATGATGATGATGATGATGATGATGATGATGATGATGATGATGATGATGATGATGATGATGATGATGATGATGAATTATTATGATTGATGAAGATGATGATGCGTCTGTTATCGGTTACACACACTTTTGTTTCTAACTCTGACGTGTTCCGTCTTTCCGGTTTTAATTTCATTCGTGAGAGCTGATATTAGCTTACAAATTAAAAAAATACCCGCAAAGAAACAAATATATGACGAGACAGCTTCCATGTAGGTCTTCATTTTTTTTCTGTTTTCAATTGTTTTTGTTTTGGTCTTATTTTTTCAATTATGCGCCCAGAATATCCCTCCCGTTTCCGTCACCTGTCTCTGTTTTCTAATTCCCGTTTGTTATCGTCTTGCGTGTGTTCCTACGTCAGTTCACGCCATATTGTGATAATTATTTAAACAGCGTAAAACCAAAATAAAAAAGAGTGCAAAATAGGCATGCCGTGCCATAATTTTTTCTCTCTCGTTTTTTTTAAACACAGCGGAAAAGGGTCTAATTGGACGAGTGATGAATTTGCCTCTTCTGTCAAAAGAGAAACGTGTTTGGCTCGGTAAAGCCAGGGGCTTTATTTCTGTTCCGTGAAATTGGTGGATTCCAGTAACACGTACAGCCTGGCGTGGGTGGACTTTGTAGGTGTTTGGACTCAATCGGTACACACACAGAGCATTATGGCAGACACTTGGACACAGTCACACGCATGTACGCACGCGAAGACACGCCAACATACAAATGAGTTATAGGCCTACATACGCACACATATATATGCAAGCGCTCAATGGTCGGCGGGAGAAAAAGACAGACAGACTGAGACAGAAAGAGAGAGAGAGAGAGAGAGAGAGAGAGAGAGAGAGAGAGAGAGAGAGAGAGAGAGAGAGAGACAGATAGAGAGAGAGAGAGAGAACGAGAGAGAACGAGAGAGAGAAAAAGAGAGAGAGAGAGTGAGAGAGAGGGAGGAGGAGGGGGGAGGAGGGGGCACGGGGGGGGGGGGGGGGGGGGCACGTGAGGGAAAGTCGATTAGCTGCACATTGACAGCCAGAGCAAAGTGCCTCTGACAGTTTCTTGCATAACTTGACTCTCCTCG
The DNA here is from genome assembly GCF_037325665.1 of Littorina saxatilis. NCBI lineage: Eukaryota > Metazoa > Mollusca > Gastropoda > Littorinimorpha > Littorinidae > Littorina > Littorina saxatilis. The sequence goes on from NW_027127337.1 coordinate 15,724, forward strand.
CACAATTTCATTGTATGTGATAGAAGTAATACATAGCTTTTTGATTCTGAATGGTAGAAAATCACTTTTTAATCACGAACGTATAACACGTTAGGGTGACGTCAGTTTCTAGAGTACTTCAACATTATACAACACACCCACAAGCCGTAATTCTACAACAAAACAAACTGGGTGCATTCTACGCATGCAATGAATTTATTTCAGCGCCGGTGTAACACGAAATTTTTACTCCACGAAAAATTTACTCCGGAGTAAATATTTCGTACGAAATTCTTACTCCGAGTACACTTTTCGTACGAGAAAAGAACTCCCCAAGGCACGAAAAAATTACTCCCTCCACGAAATTTTTACTCCCCATTTTTTTTACTTCCAGTAAAAATCTCGTACGCAAAAATGGGATGCGGGCGAAGGGATAATGCCAATAAGTGATCTCGCGCACACGAATGTCGCGCTACCCTCCTTCCACCCCTTCCACCACCAAGAACTAACAGGGGACAAGGGAGTAAAAATATCGTACACCTGGCATGGGAAGTTAAATTGCTCGTGTTGAGGTGAAGTAATTTATTTGTTATTTATTCGTCAGGGGAGTCACATTTTTGTACGAAATTTTTACTCGGAACTCACCTGTCTTGGGGAGTAATTTTCTCGTGCAATGGGGGAGTGCTTTTTTCGTAAAGGGAGTAACTTTTTCGTACGAAATGTTTACTCCGGAGTAAAAAAATCTCGTGGGAGTAATTTTCTCGTGTTACACCGGTGCGTTCCCAATGCACAATAAAAAGCGACTCGGGACATAGAGGGATTGAATCGAACTCAACAGAGTATTGCCAATACGAGCAATAAGTATAGGAATCGTTAGACAAAAAGTTGGTGGGCTGCTCATAAAAGAAATCAAGGCAATTCCAATGCGTGTCGTGAGCTCCTGACTGGCATAAAAAGCGTCGTGTGGCTCGTGGAAGTAGGGGTGTGAGAGGAAGACTATGCATGGAACTTAACTTTGATTGAGGTCTTGGCCGTGCGAGAATTTACCTTGACATAAACTGCGAGACATAACCACCAAGTGTAAAGCCTTGATCGTGTGAGAGAACGAAAACAAAAACTGATATAAATGTGAGTTAACGCATGTATATTGATCTTGTACAAAAATGTGAAGAATTTGCCTTGACACAAACTGAAAAATGTCAAGTTAAAAACCTTGATCGTGTGCGCAAATGGAGAGACCCTGATAAAAATGTGATTTAAACGCGTGTATTTTGATCTTGTAAAAATAACTGTGAAGAACTTGCCTTGACACAAACTGCGAAACATACCCGCCAAGTTTAAACCTTGATCGTGTGAGAAAAGGAACAGACGATGATACAAAAGTGAATTAAACGCATGTACCTTGATCTTGTAAGAAACAAAATTGTGATTACATTGCCTCGATCTGGGCGGGGATGTAGCTCAGTCGGTAGCGCGCTGGATTTGTATCCAGTTGGCCGCTGTCAGCGTGAGTTCGTCCCCACGTTCGGCGAGAGATTTATTTCTCAGAGTCAACTTTGTGTGCAGACTCTCCTCGGTGTCCGAACACCCCCGTGTGTACACGTACGCAAGCACAAGACCAAGTGCGCACGAAAAAGATCCTGTAATCCATGTCAGAGTTCGGTGGGTTATAGAAACACGAAAATACCCAGCATGCTTCCTCCGAAAGCGGCGTATGGCTGCCTAAATGGCGGGGTAAAAACGGTCATACACGTAAAACCCGTGGGAGTTTCAGCCCATGAACGAACAAACAAACATTGCCTCGATCTAAACTAGGAAATGTACCCGCAAAGCTTAAGCCTTAATCGTGTGAGAAATTGAAGAGACCCTGGGATACATGTGAATTAAATGCATGTTTCTTGATCTTGTAAAAAACACAACCCGGGAAGAACTTGCCTTGATATAAACTGCGAACATACCCACCAAGTTAAAACCGTGATAGCGTCAGGAATTGAAGAGACCTTGATGTAAATGTGAGTTAAACGCATGGATCGTGATCTTGAAAAAACACACAATGTGAAGAGCTCTCAGGCTCTATATATCCCATCAACTTTCGCTTCTTGATCAATTGAGAACTTGCGGTGACATAAGAATGTAAGTTAAAAGGATCCATCCGTTAACGTAAGGCCTTGATCGTGCGACAAACGACAAAGAATTTGCGGTGACATACGAATGCGCGTTAAGAGGAAAGGGAGCCTCGTCAACATGATCTCGTGAGATGCTTCGAAGATTCTTCGGTGACACATGAAGGATGATTACAGAGACGCACCACCCCATCTGTCAATTCTTGTATGTATTGTTTTGCTGCAGGTTATTGCTGACGTACCTGCCCATAGACATAACTATCGTATGAGATCGTGTGAGAAGCTTAGAAGATTCGTCAGTGACATGCACACGAAGAATACTTAAAGAGAAGCACCACCCTGCCAATATATTATTCGTTCATGTATTGATTTGCTTGCAGCAGGGTTTCATTTACTGGCGCATTACATCTAAACATGTCCCATCACAATTCCCTTCAGTGCGTCAAAGGGGACATTGAGATTACGTACCACTGCGCCACCAAATGTACACTTTACATCGGATTACACACACACACACACACACACACACACACACACACACACACACACACACACACACACACACACACACACACACACACACACACACACACACACACACAGAGATAACACAATATAGCGGCTAATTCTCAGATGGCTTCATTTTGCATCACCATTTTGCATCTTTGGTCAAAGCGTTTTTTGCCTTCGACTATGTCCCATCGGAATTTGGTAAAGGGGGACAGATGTCCCATTGCATTTTTCTCCCAGGCTAAACCCTGTTGCAGAGTTTTAAGTACCCGCACAAGGACATAACTAACGTAGTTGATCGTGTGAGAATCTTAGAAAAATGTTCAGTAGCATATCAAGGATAATTAATGAGATGCACTTTCTCGTCAATCTTTTCTTTCGTGTTTTGTTGGTTGTTTGATAGCACGTGGGCGTGTTTCTCGTTAACGTCAAGATGCACAGAAGAATGTTAAGCACCTGAACAAGGGCAACATTTGCGTATTTGATCGCTTAGAAGATTCTTCGGGAACATATCAAGGATAATTAATGAGATGCACTTTCCCGTCAATCTTTTCTTTCTTTAACACCTGCGCATGGGCGTGTTCTTCGTTAACGTCAAGATGCACAGAAGAATGTTTTTTTTCTGCAGGTTTTTAAAGCACTTGTACAAGGGAATAATTTGCGTATTTGATCGCTTAGAAGATTCTTCAGTGATATATATCAAGGATAATTAATGAGATGTACGTCCCAGTCAATCTATTCTTCCGTGTGTTTTTGATTGTTTAGTACCTGCACAGGGACATAACTCACGGGCGTATTCCTCTTCACGTCAGGATGCACCACAGAAACGTCCATCATCTGCTGCAACTGCGCCATAAACTGCCAACCAATATGTCGGGAACTTGCACCTCTGCAGGTTTGATCGTGGTTTCGTTCTTTTATTTTATTATTTTTCTCTGTGTTTCCTAGGGCGTGTGAGGGTCGGGGGATACCACAGAGTGACAATTTAGCGAAAGAAGACAATTTCTCCCCCCTTTCCTTACCTAGGTGGTGGGTTCAAGTGCTAGTCTTTCGGATGAGACGAAAAACCGAGGTCCCTTCGTGTACACTACATTGGGATGTGCACGTTAAAGATCCCACGATTGACAAAAGGGTCTTTCCTGGCAAAATTGTATAGGCATAGATAAAAAATGTCCACCAAAATACCCGTGTGACTTGGAATAATAGGCCGTGAAAAGTAGGATATGCGCCGAAATGGCTGCGATCTGCTGGCCGATGTGAATGCGTGATGTATTGTGTAAAACAATTCCATCTCACATAAATAAATCCCTGCGCCTTGAATATGTGCGCGATATAAATTGCATAAAATAAAAATAAAAAAAATAAAAAAATAAATCCCTGCGCTTAGAACTGTACCCACGGAATACGCGCGATATAAGCCTCATATTGATTGATTGATTGATTGATTGATTGATTGATTGATTGAATTTCTGATATCTGGACATTGTGTTGGTTTGAAATACACGAATTCCAGAAAAACTTCTGTCGGGTTTGTATGAGTTGTGAAAGAGTGAGTACCCTTGCATTTTCTCGGACAAATATTGACATGTTGTTCGTGTACGCATGTCTGAGACACATCCTCTCGCTAGCGATTGGCCTGTAATGTCACGTGGAAAGCGTTATTTCCGAAAATTGTCTTTTATGTAAAATTATGTGGTGCAGTCGTGTGTGTTGGGGGGTGGGGGGTGCATGTGTGCGTGTGTGTGTGTGTGTGTGTGCGCGCGTGTGTGCCGCTGCGTACGCGTGCGTACGTATGGCTTTTTGTCTGTATGTCTGTCTGTCTGCCTGTGTTTGTCTGTGTCTCAATCTCAGTCGAATCAATTCAGCACCTTTCACATACTATCTTTCTGGTGTGTATTACCTATGAACGACTAGAACACATACTTCGATGCTGTTTACACCCACTTGGCTAACCGCAATCGCTGAACTTTCACGGTTGTCATCACAACAAACAAACGAAGCACAGGCACAGACACAGAATTCGCCGGGTACCAATATGTATCGGGGTGAACAGATATCTTCTGTCCGATCTGCTCGGGAAGCTGACAGGATGCGGCGTTCTTTGCTCCGTTCGGTTGTGACGTGCACTGTTACCGACATGTGTAAATCGTCATAAAGCTCTCACCTTGTGACGTCGGAAGCGAGCAAGGTGACGCCAGCGCGGAAAGGAGTGACGGGTGTAAACAAACAAATAAACAGACAGGCATGCATGTCGAATGGAGGCAGGAAGTGCTGAGGAATAGGGTGTTGTTTGACTGGGAGTGCAGTGTGCAAAATATGATAATGCTGATGCAGGCTCGAAAAGGCAGAACGAAAAAAAAAACCTTAAGAAGAAGGAGAAGAAAAAGAAGAAGAAAACGACGACGACGACAACGACGACGACGACGACGACGAAGAAGAAGAAGAAGAAGAAGAAGAAGAAGAAGAAGAAGGGGGAGAAGAAGAATTGCATGAAAGACATGAAGCTCAAACTGATACGCATACAGCAACAGACAGATAAAACAATAGACATGCACACTTTCAAACAGACAGACAGCTAGACAGACATACAGATACTGACGTATTAGCGAGCATGTACTCCAGACATACCAATCACAAACACAGATAGACGGATTGCCATGTATGGCCAGACTAGAGACAAACAGATAGCCCAGGACATCTAACACTCAAACGGAGACAGACAGACAAACAAATACACTGACAGACAAACAGAAATATAGAATCCGAACGACAGACGAACGAACACACACCACCACCGACACCAAGCGTACACGCACAGTCACGCTATCATCAACTCGAAACTTACATTTTAATCTAATCTCTCTCTCTCTCTCTCTC
>NW_027127338.1:0-14726 GCF_037325665.1 Littorina saxatilis
AACAAGTCGCGTAAGGCGAAATTATAACATTTAGTCAAGCTGTCGAACTAACAGAATGAAACTGAACTTACTGCATTTTTACAGCAAGAGCGTATACTCGTAGCATCGTCAGTCCACCGCTCGATGCACAGGCAGTGAAATTGACAAGAAGAGCGGGGTAGTAGTTGCGCTGAGAAGGATAGCACGCTTTTCTTTATCTCTATTCTTTTTAACTTTCTGAGCGTGTTTTTAATTCAAACATATCACATCTATATGTTTTTGGAATCAGGAACCCACAAGGAATAAGATGAAATTGTTTTTAAATCGATTTCGGAAATTTTATTTTAATAATAATTTTTATATTTTTAATTTTCAGAGCTTGTTTTTAATCCGAAATATAACATATTTATATGTTTTTGGAATCAGAAAATGATGAAGAATAAGATAACCGTAAATTTGGATCGTTTTACAAACAAATTATTTTTTTTACAATTTTCAGATTTTTAATGACCAAAGTCATTAATTAATTTTTAAGCCACCAAGCTGAAATGCAATACCGAAGTCCGGCCTTCGTCGAAGATTAGTTGGCCAAAATGTCAATCAGTTTGATTTAACAATGAGGGTGTGACAGTGCCGCCTCAACTTTTACAAAAAGCCGGATATGACGTCATCAAAGGTATTTATCGGAAAAAAGAAAAAAATCTCCGGGGATATCATTCCCAGGAACTCTCATGTCAAATTTCATAAAGATCGGTCCAGTAGTTTGGTCTTCTTCTTCTTCGTCTGAATCGCTCTACACACACACACACATACAGACAGACAGACAGACACACACACACACACACACACACACACACACACACACACACACACACACACACCCACACACACACACACATACACCACGACCCTCGTCTCGATTCCCCCCTCTACGTTAAAACATTTGGTCAAAACTTGACTAAATGTAAAAAAAGCTAACTCACCACACACACACAAGATAACAACTAAAAGACGCGAAAAAGATGTGTCAGATGAATAATTGAAGACACTCTTCTTGGAAATAAAAAAAACAAATCAACATGACAAGTTCCTCTAAAAAAAAATCGATTTCGATTACAAAATGGCAGTTTGAGCTTGTTTTTCCCTTCAAGCTAAGAAGCAAATATTGACAGTTTAACTACATAATACATTTACAGAAAACCGCGTTTAAACTTTACAGAATATTTGAGCAGGATGAAAACAAGTATTTAAGGCCGACAAGCATGATAATCAGAACGGTCTGGCTGCGGAAAACAAATATGGAAGTGAATTAAAAAAAAACAGGTTCAATTGTTGGAACGTTCAATTCGGGAAAAAATCACGCATTCACAAGAACCTCGTTTTGAAGTGGACAAACAAGATACACAACAGACAACAAATATATGATGCCGTGACAGGGATGACACCTAGATGGTCGAAGCCTTTAAAGGCATACTAACGCACTCCCGTGTTTACAAAGTGTAGTTTGCCCACAATCGATGTCAAACGCACCATAAGACCATATAATGACGATACGTCACCATGCGCGGACCATAATACATGCATTACAGCTTGTTCTAGCCTCTGAAAAAGTGAGGATGTCAACAAAGCCGCGGTGTTCTCTCCCTTGCATCAACGTTACATGTGTTGCCAAATCTATAAATAGGACGATCCACATCAAAATGAAAATTCAAATATCTCAACATTTAAGGGGTCCTAGACCACAATATTTTGCAGGGAACTTAATTTAGTCTGTCTCCAGCTGTTGGTAAAGCAATTAGCGTGTATAGTCATCGAGTACATATGGCTTTAACACTGGGAAATAATCATCTTTCCACACGATTGGCTGAAATTGATTTGTTCAGGTCACCGATGATCTTTAGATATTCCAAAGATAAAAGTCTAGGAGTTTTAAATCGGGAGAGAGTGGGTCTCTTACTGTTGAGTAGATCATCGAATTTGGATTTTTTTTTTCGAAAGAGCACAAAAGTCAGACCATGAATTACACATGTGAAACTTAGTGATATAACCATGCATAAACGGAAGTTATTGTACCTTAAATATGAAGTCATTCCCTCTACATATGTAGAAGTTATGAGCATATTTATGGGTGGCCGTTTCTTGGGGGGGTCACCCTGCACTTCACAACCACACTTCACTTTAAAAACATATATATATATAATATATATATATATATAAAACATCAGAAATTGTGAAAGAAACAATTGAAAGTCAGCAGAGACTTTCTTCCGAGATTTGTTAAAATCTCTTAGCAGAGATAGAGAGAGAAGTAAGTATCCCTTCACAGACAGCCTATTGGGAGCATCAGACCCTCCTCAAGGGGGACCGAGATTTACAGAGCAAAGTCCCTTTGTGGGGGACGTATCGCAAGGTAATGTAGTCCTGAGGAGGACCATTGTATTTGTACCTAGTCCAGACACGTGTTTCGACACTATTGTGTCTCATCAGTGGTCAGGTGGTATTGATGGCGAGAGTTGTCAACCCATGGTATCCAACTAAGAAGCAAACCATTCTCTGAATGGTAGCTTCTGTTGGCATGGGAGACTACCCTCATCTGACAACCCCAAGAGGATATCTGTGAAGGGAAACACTTTGATTTAAGGCCAAAGTGTAGAATTGATATTTTTTAAGAAAGAATTTAGAAATTTAGACAAGTTTTAACCAAGAAATTAGGTTAAAACAAGGGAAATTTGAAAAAGCCTAAAGGGAGGTAACTCTGTACCAGCCTGCAGATCCAGAAATGGATACGCGAACAAGTTAGATCTAATTTTGAAAAGGTTAAACAGGAAAAGCGGTCAACTTTTCACTGCTGTTCAACACAGGACTTAAATATACACTACATTGACATTGCATGTTTTCAAGGCATTATAAATACTGAAAATAAAAACAAACAAACAAACAAAACAACAACATTGTTTGAACCAATGTCTTCTCTTTTCAAAGAATAATTGTAAATTCAGTCTCTTAACACCTCCCCCCTCCCCCCACCTCCCCTCCCCCCACCGACTCGGCCAGATATCTTCCTAGGCTAGTGCACCCTACAAGTCGTTTTCACATAAAACGACAACAACAACAAATGACAGCCCACCAGCGTGACGTCACCAACGCTATACCTGTCGTGCAGATCATACTCAATGGGACTAAGTGATGAGGTGTAAGATAATTCTCCGGATAATTCCGATCAGTCCTCTCTTGATCTCCCTTGGCACGCTAAAACGCTTTGCAGCTTGGACAGTGATGAGTGAAAACTCAGGATATCTCTGCGACGTCAATGTGTGCGGCATCCGAATTATCTAATAAAGAAATGTGGGCAAAGACCGAAGTTTTTTATTTGTTTATTCGTCTGATTCTGCTCTGTGTTTAGTTCAAGATCTCGTTACACGTTGCCGACGAGTTGCAGTTCTACAACATTAAGCATGCTAGATTAAACCTGCAGACAAATGTTGTTTTTTCACTCCGACTAAATTCAGCAACATAAAAAAGGAATTTGCGAAGTGAGATAAACAAACAGCATCCAGTCTCAGAGCAGAACGAAGCAGAGAGAGAGAGTGTGTGTGTGTGTGTGTGCGTACGTACGTGTTGTATTGCTCTCTCATGAAGAATGAACAGATATATTGGTTTTACTAATTACACGCCATGAATACAATTACCATTTGCAGCCTAGCCGTCAATGTCCCAACAGTAAAGGTATCAGAGTGTATATTTATGTAGAATCCATACAGGCATTTACACACACACACACACACACACACACACACACACACACACACACACACCACACACACACACAGCACACACACACACACACACGCACACACACACACTACACACACACACACACACGTACGTACACACACACACACACACACACACACACACACACACACACACACACATACACATACACACAATACAGAGCCAGACAAAGACAGAAATACCGACACAGACAGTCGAGATAGAGCTAGAGAAAGACATATTAGCCTATAATTATTCTCCATGATCTTTCGAAGCCAAAAAAGAAAGCTATTTGGGATGTGTTATGGCAAACGCGTCGTATTCGTCCGACCAAAGCGGAGTTCGCGCCTTTCCATTAATAAACGAACATGAATAATAATTATTGCACGCAAAGGACATTTGGCTTTTTGCGAGTCAGGTTGCAAATGACAACACATGCAACACATTTAGAAATGTGGGTTTTTTGGGACAGATTACAGACAGCTGGAGTAAAATGGGATTAGTATTGTTTTGCTGTGGAAAACACTCGAAGAAAACTTTAAAACTGCAAACCACAGAAACAATAAGATTGCAACTTATAAAACTCATACATAATAGAACTTGAAACTGTGCGACAAAAGCAAAATGTGTTGTTGTTTATGTGTGTGCATGTGTGTGTGTGTGTGTGAGTGTGTGTGTGTGTGTGTGTTTGTGTGTGTTTGTGTGTGTGTGTGTGTTTGTGTGTGTGTGTGTGTGTGTACGTGCGTGTGTGTCTGTCTGTCTATCTGTCTGTGTGCGCGGTTGGTGTTTTTGTTGATGTGTGTTTGTTTTTTCATCGTTCTCCGTATGTTTAGCGCAGTGATGCAACGCAGATAGAAGGGAAGAAATGGCTGTAAGCTCAGTAACTTCCGATTGGACTGGACTGCAGGTAACACTGTCGTTTTAATTGGCTGTTGATTCTACGTCAAGCTAAGATTCTGTTTGATATTGTCAAGCTTCTGCTGGCGACAGGGCAAAGTGAGTTGCACGTGTAGGCACGACCTTCAGAACACATCATTACGCAAAAATAGCGCGCTAGCGCACGCACACACACACACACACTGACACGCACCAAAGAGAGAGAGAAAGAAAGAGAGAGATGATGATGATGATGATGATGATGATGATGATGATGATGGAACTTTATTTTTCAAGGATAGAGGTTTAAGGCGACGCCTAGCTTTTCTTACAACCGGTCCTTACGTAGAGAGAGAGAGAGAGAGAGAGAGAGAGAGAGAGAGAGAGAGAGAGAGAGAGAGAGAGAGAGAGAGAGAGAGAGAGAGAGAGAGAATATACCAGCAGAAGATGGGTGTGCTTGGGGGAGGTTCGGGGCAGTTAGGGGACAAAGAGAGAAAGATCAATAACAGAAGCACAATAATTTCCCCGGCGAAAACCGATGATTTACTTTTTTGGCGGAGTCCACCGCGAAATTGCCAAGCACGGAGTCACTACCCTTGCTTCATGCCAGCACATGGACGCCCTTTTGGAAATGTCTCCACACGTGAACGCATCTGCGCACGCTCCTGTGCGTGCGCACGTGCTTGGTCTGTTCTCCGGCGTTCGCGTGCAGCCAAGCATGTCAGCGTCTAAAAATAGAGCAATCGAGGTAAAAGCAACAAGACTCATCATGTAATCACTAACTCAGGCACAACATGTGAACCAAGTTCCGTATTGGAGAAATATCTGCGTGCTGGTATGGTGAACCAATGATGACTGAGGGGAGCATTTTCTGCTGGACTGATCAATCCACCAGAACCCGAGAGAAGAAATCTGGCCTGCAAACACACAAGTGAGGGACACGCTCTACGGCCCTTTGGAGACCTTTCGATGGACAGCAGCTTTTGAAGAAGAAGAAGACAAGTCGCGTGAGGCGAAATAACAACATTTAGTCAAGCTGTCGAACTCACAGAATGAAACTGAACGCACTGCTTTTTTCACCAAGACCACATACTCGTAGTTTCGTCAGTCCACCGCTCGTGGCAAAGGCAGTGAAATCGACAAGCCATGCAGAATAGTGCGGTAGTGGTCGCGCTGAGCAGTATAACACGCTTTTCTGTATGTCTATTCTTTCTAGCTTACTGAGTTTGTTTTTAATCCAAACATATCATAGCTATATGTTTGTGGAATCAGGGACCGACAAGGAATAAGATGAAATTGTTTTTAAATCGATTTCGGAAAATTAATTTTAATCATAATTTTCATATTTTTAATTTTTAGAGCTTGTTTGTAATCCAAATATAACATATGTATATGTTTTTGGAATCCGAAAAGGACATTACACACACACACAAAACACGACACTGTGATCTTACAATATTTTATATTAAAAAAACAAAAAAACTTTAAAAAAACTGACCGGCTCAAACACTTAAGGCTATGTTTTACAACAGAAATATGTCTGCTTGTTGCCCACCAAAACCAAGACCCATATTTTATCTATGCCAACAAGTGAATAAAACCAACAATTCCATATGTGGCTTCAGAAATTCGTTCGTTTACACTGAAACCCGGGGAGAGTAACACAGCACCTTGCAGAACGACCAGATACATTTCACCTATGCCCACAGTTGAGGAGAGATATACGTCACACTCATTGGAGTTGCGTCCCATCAGCCGAGAAAAGATGCTTACAGCGCGTGCAAGAGGGTCTTAGGGCCGATATGGCGTAAGCATGGACTTACGACGTCCACTGCATACAGGCGGTGAGAGGGATATAACATTCTATATTCCACAGTAGTGCAAAGCTTTCACTTTTAGCACGGATTTTCTTGGGATGAACGACCGGCAGTAAAGCAGGTACAGTAATAATGTAAAGCTTTATATATTAGTTGTAAAACCCAGATTAATTGGTTATTGGCAGAGCAAAACAACACAACAGTATGAATAGTTAACTGCATTTGTTTTTTTCTTTTCTTTTGTTTGTTTTGATTATTGTGTTATTGTCTGTTGTTTGCATGTTTGTTTTGGTTAGGTTTTTTTTTTTTTTTTGTTTTTTACAACACCACAAACAAAAATATGATAGAGCTAAAGAAGACTTTTACAGACCAAAACTTTGACATTCGTGCTATTTTTGTCATTGTATGAAATAACCTCCTATTATCGCGATGCCCCTCCCTTCCCTTTCATTCCCTTCCAAAATTCACACAAGCCCTTATTTTTAGTTTTTCTTTCCATAGCCCTTGGGAAATATCAACAAAAATCACGCTGTCGCAAAGTGCGAAAGAAAAGAATCAATAACAACTAGATCTAAATGAGAAAAGGGAACAGCTGATCAATCTACCCTCACAGATACATTCCTTAACGTGTAAACGATCAAGACCACCACCGATATGTCCCGATTTGTACATGAAAACAGAGCATCCTTCATTTTAGACATATTTAGACTTATATGCCACTGATCAACTGCTTCATGTGCAAAGTGGGAATTTCAAAAATAAAATCGGAGGTGGATGACACCGATGTCAATTTGTTAAATTCGTAAAACCGAAAATTCTGACTCGGCACATAATGGTCATAATGCAGCCACGCTTTTGACTTATGGTATGTGTCCGAGTGTGAGGATGTTCCATTTCCACGTGAAAACCTGAGGCGGTCAACATGATCGTGTTCGCGGGAAGGGCGGTAAGCATTTATTGGAAACGCAGAGGACACATGAAAGATCGTTTTTCTGAACGGTCCAATATCTCAACAAGAATCGAACCGTTACAATGTCAGAAAGAAAGAAACACTGAAAGAAAAACACCATTAATTGGAAACGCAGATGACACTCCGAAAGATGGCTTCTCTGAACGCAATATCTCAGCAAAAATCAAACCGTAAAAATGTCAGAAAGACGGAAACACACATGGAAACACCAAAAGAGAAAAAGAAACATCTTGATTTTATGATAGCTTGGACTCTTAACTGTGAACGCAGACGACACTCAGAAAAGGGTATTTCCTCGGAACGTTCCGAGCTCCAGTCGAGAACCTAGCTAGGCCCGGCGCTCACATATGTAACTTCAGCAGGACAGACGACGCACTGCAGCTTATCCCAGCTCGCTTCAGGCCAGGTACTCGTCATAATCCCTATCGCAGCATCAATAAAATGCAGTGCGTCGTCTGTGCCGCTGAAACTGCGCAGGTATATTCTGCCCTTAACTAGTTTTTCGTGTCCATCAATCACGGCCGTTTGATGAAAGGATACTTGCGTTACATTGCTCGTGACACGAATACCGAGTCCACGGCGGTGATGGTCTGGAAATGAAATCCCGAGGATTGCAAACCACACCACTTACCCTGGGGGCAATGAAGGCAGTTTTCCAAATAGTGATCCTTTAGCAATCGTCGATTGCCATGGTTATCTGAAGGTCGTGAAATGTTATTTTTTGCTTGTGAAAGTTATTCTCTGTCTTGTTTGTTTGTCTTTCTAGTTTGTCTGTCTGTCTGTCTGTCTGTCTGTCTGTCTGTCTGTCTGTCTGTCTGTCTGTCTGTCTGTCTGTCTGTCTGTCTGTCTGTCTGTCTGTCTGGTATATTTGTCCGACTGTCTGTGTGTCTGTCTGTCTGTCTAGTATATTTGTCCGACTGTCTGTGTGCCTGTCTGTCTGTGCCGGTCTGCCTGCCTGCTTGCCTATCAGCCTGTCTGTCTGTCTGTCTGTCTGTCTGTCTCTCTCTCTCTCTCTCTCTCTCTCTCTCTCTCTCTCTCTCTCTCTCTCTCTCTCTCTCTCTCTCTCTCGCCAGGTATACGTAGTTGGCATAATTCCAAACGTGCAATGTGTTTTATCCCCCGCTTCACAGGTATTGCTCCTTTGAAGCCTGCAGCGAAATTATTGAAGCCACTAATAGTTTACGCCATATGGATAAATCAAAAAGTACGGGTTCCTTATATGCGTGCAATACTTTGATCCAGCTAAAACACACCTGCTTCAGAACCGCTCGTTTTTCCCGAGGGAAAGCTACTGTGTCAACGCTGGCAACCGGAAGAATACACACGAATGAAGTCTGTTACGTGCACCTTAGATCGCATTCACCACATGTCTGGCCATTTTCAAGGTAACAATCTCAAACTGTCAAGAATGAAATGAATGATTTTTTGTTGGACTGGCGTGAAAGAGTGATTGGTTCCCATGAGAACTGAGTCGAATTGAATTGAACTTTATTTTTCTAGGGTCACAGAATAAGCAATGCAAACATGCCTTTTTTCCATTCGGCCCTCGCTCAGTGAAGGGTAACTCTATAACAAGAAGACAGACACGTTCTGTTTACAACTGTAAACTGTACATGATTGACATGTCCAACAATAAATAAGGCAGTTCAAGTTACAATTATAGGTCGGATAAAATAATGGTCTGTGTTTTTCGAGGAAATATATAATCTACTAACCATATCAAAGACTCTAAATACAATACTAAATAGTTCTTTGTGTGTGCTAACAATGCCAACCTGTTGGATGGTACGTCCTTCTTTCCCTGTCTAAAGTTATAGGGAAACATATGTTATGTACTAATTTGACACATTTTTGCGCACTGTGACCCTTACGTGACCCTATATCAATTGCCTGGTCAGTGTATTTCATGAATAAATGATTTACTATCATCAAAATTAAAGCGGACAAACACTCAAGTCCTTAATGGCAAAAAACCGTGGGACTTTTAATATCAATGTTACTACTACTCTCATCAAAGACTCTAAATACAATGTAAAATGGGTCTGTGTATGTACTTACCATGTAACACTTTTTTTGTTTATCTGTGTATTCATGGTACCCTTTGTTTTCATTTCAGGTAAAAAAATAAATTTAAAAAATCTACGAATGTGATACATTATTGCGCATAGGCAGTCTCACCGGCTTGTCTCACTAACCGTCACACACACACACACACACACCCACACACACACCACACCACACACACACACACACACACACACACACACACACACACACACACATATATATATATATATATATATATATATATATATATATATATATATATATATAGATATATATGTACACATCGTACACACAAACAGACATACTTTTTGATAACTGAATTTAAAAGTAAAATAACCTCAAAACACGGTAACTTCTATCGACAACAGCCAAACGTGATGCAACGTGCACGGCAAAACTAGAGTGTACACACTTATTTTTGTATTAAGTATGCAAAACGTTTACAGGTATATCCACAGTTAGCTCTCGAAAGAAAAGTCCAAGCATCCAACTTTTGTTTAAAAGACATATAACAGCGCAACGATAACAGTTAAAATATAGCCCTGGTAAAACAACAGTTCCACGCAACGACAAGAGTTTAAGCAACTAACTTTTGCTTTCAAAGGCACAAATACCCGCACGACAACAACAATTAAACATAATAGCAGTGGTAAAACAGTGTCAATCCTGGTAAGACAAGAGCGCCAACACTGTCAAATATCCGCGCAACAACAACAGTTAAAAGTTAGCCCAAGCTAAACACAATTACAAATTACCCCCAGCGGTAAAACAGGAGTCTACAGGCAATGAACTCAGTTGAGTTTCAAAGACAAAATACCCACGCAACACATAATAACCAGCTGGCATGTGACACACGCTTCACTTCCGGCTTGCTTAGTTCTCAAACACTTGCGAAAGCTTTACTTACAGCGATCAGGTATTGATGCTCGCGTGTCAAAATATTCCACGGAAAGTAGTGAGCAGCCACCTGTTGTTTAAAGAATGCACAAAACGACTCCTCTCGCAGGTAGAACACAGAACACCTTTCTCACACCCTAAGTCCAAGAGTAAATTGAACGCGGGTCTTGTCCTCCTGTATGAGTTAATTACCATTCGTTAGGCAGGCTAGCCAGGTATAGGTAGTTAGCCGTATAGCGGTGAGTGGTTTTTACTGGGAACACCTCAGTGTCTACTCGAGAAGGGCACATGGGCTAGGGTAATGAAGTTAGTTGTCTGGAAGTAAAGGATTGAATAAAGAGGATACAAACCTGGAAGCAGAGGTCAAGCGGAGCATATGGGGCCAAGAGGAGGGGTGTGGAAGGAGGCGGAGATAAGAGAGGGATGGGGGTGGGTAAGGTGAAGGACGGTATAATGGGGGTGGGTAAGGTGAAGGACGGTATAATGGGGGTGAGTAAGGTGAAGGACGGTATAATGGGGGTGGGTAAGGTGAAGGACGGTATAATGGGGGTGGGTAAGGACGGTATAATGGGGGTGGGTAAGGTGAAGGACGGTATAATGGGGGTGGGTAAGGTAAAAGACGGTACAATGAGGGTGGGTAAGGTGAAGGACGGTATAATGGGGGTGGGTAAGGACGGTATAATGGGGGTGGGTAAGGTGAAGGACGGTATAATGGGGGTGGGTAAGGTGAAGGACGGTATAATAGGGGTGGGTAAAGTGAAGGACGGTATAATGGGGGTGAGTAAGGTGAAGGACAGTATAATGGGGGTGGGTAAGGTGAAGGACGGTCTAATGGGGGTGTGTAAGGTGAAGGACGGTATAATGGGGGTGGGTAAGGTGAAGGACAGTATAATGGGGGTGGGTAAGGTGAAGGGCGGTATAATGGGGGTGGGTAAGGTGAAGGACGGTATAATGGGGTGAGTAAGGTTCAGGACGGTATAAAGGGGGTGGGTAAGGTGAAGGACAGTATAATGGGGGTGGGTAAGGTGAAGGACGGTCTAATGGGGGTGTGTAAGGTGAAGGACGGTATAATGGGGGTGAGTAAGGTGAAGGACAGTATAATGGGGGTGGGTAAGGTGAAGGGCGGTATAATGGGGGTGGGTAAGGTGAAGGGCGGTATAATGGGGGTGGGTAAGGTGAAGGACGGTATAATGGGGGTGGGTAAGGTGAAGGACGGTATAAAGGGGGTGGGTAAGGTGAAGGACGGTATAATGGGGTGAGTAAGGTTCAGGACGGTATAAAGGGGGTGGGTAAGGTGAAGGACGGTATAATGGGGTGAGTAAGGTGAAGGACGGTATAATGGGGGTGGGTAAGGTGAAGGACGGTATAATGGGGGTGAGTAAGGTGAAGGACGGTATAATGGGGGTGGGTAAGGTGAAGGACAGTATAATGGGGGTGAGTAAGGTGAAGGACGGTATAATGGGGGTGAGTAAGGTGAAGGACGGTATAAAGGGGGTGGGTAAGGTGAAGGACGGTATAATGGGGTGAGTAAGGTGAAGGACGGTATAAAGGGGGTGGGTAAGGTGAAGGACGGTATAATGGGGTGAGTAAGGTGAAGGACGGTATAATGGGGGTGGGTAAGGTGAAGGACGGTATAATGGGGGTGGGTAAGGTGAAGGACGGTATAATGGGGGTGAGTAAGGTGAAGGACGGTATAATGGGGGTGAGAGAGAAGGATCTTTCGAGAGTTTTGTGAGGAAGCAAGAATGATGACTTGTTACAATTTCGATTCAGAGAGGGAGAGAACACACTCAGTGAACGATTGTTTGACACACAGTCTACTGCAATATATTCAAATACAGGATGGTAGACGTCCTAAAACCAAAGCCTCAAACCAAATTGGAAATCCATAGCATCCTCCATAGCATCCTGATTACACACACACACACACACACACACACACACACACACACACACACACAAACACACACACACAGAGTCAAGCAAAACATAAGATAACTAGCGACAGTTCTCGTTGATCAAAAGGGTTATGTCAGAAATGCGAAGGTTCAGCAATCATGTTCTCAGACTTTTGGAGATCGTACCGACTGAGTTAAATGTGACTCTGTGTGAGGGTGTGCGGGGGGGGGGGGGGTTGTGGTCACTGTATTAGAATTGTATCCATACCTGAGAAGCATAACGTTCGCTGTGCAGATGTGTGTGAGTGCAATATCCGCGTTATTGTGTCCCCAATGTATGTGCGCGCACACCTCTTCTATTTTCCAATTATTTGCCACATGCAATGATTAAAGATACCATAAAGATGACATGCCAGGGATATGTCTAACTTTAAGAGACTTCATGTTGTGTTTATTTATTTATTTTTATTTAATTATTTATCTTTTTTATTTTTTGAGGGAGGGGGGGGGGGAGAGAGAAACACAACGATTTTTAACAGGTGCAAACCTTTACGTACACCACAACAGATCCGCCCACCCTGTTCGTGTGATGGCAAACATCACAAGAGGTCATTGGTACATGTATACAATATCTTTGACGATACATGTGTCCCGAAAACAGCTTTCCCCCCCCCACACACACACACACACGAACACATACACCACAGAAAACCTCTAATGCAGTTGTTAGACATACGCCTGACAGCTCACAACTTTTTTTCGACTGACACGGAAGCCAACCAAACGCTCCATAAGAGGCTGCGTGACTGACGTAATCCAATTGTCAACGACATGACAAAGGGACGGGAACACTAGCCACACTCCCAAGAACTGTGGAACAGGACCTCTCGGGACAGGACCAACTTCTCATCCTCTTGCTCGCCTCCGCCTAATCTGACCAACTGTGAAACCTTCTCTCAGTCAGCAGTCATGAGTCGAGACAACTTGCCAGATCTGACTGTCCGCACACTGTCCCCTTGGGGAACCACGGCGTGGCAGCTGTTTAATGCAAAATAACTTGGGGGACAGCAACAAAAACAGAAGTCTGTCTTTCTCTTTTTTATATTTAGTCAAGTTTTGACTAAATATTTTAACATCGAGGGGGAATCGAAACGAGGGTCGTGGTGTATGTGCGTGTGTCTGTCTGTCTGTCTGTCTGTCTGTCTGTGTGTGTGTGTAGAGCGATTCAGACTAAACTACTGGACCGATCTTTATGAAATTTGGCATGAGAGTTCCTGGGTATGAAATCCCCGAACGTTTTTTTCATTTTTTTGATAAATGTCTTTGATGACGTCATATCCGGCTTTTCGTGAAAGTTGAGGCGGCACTGTCACGCCCTCATTTTTCAACCACATTGGTTGAAATTTTGGTCAAGTAATCTTCGACGAAGCCCGGACTTCGGTATAGCATTTCAGCTTGGTGGCTTAAAAATTAATTAATGACTTTGGTCATTAAAAATCTGAAAATTGTAAAAAAAAAATAAAAATTTATAAAACGATCCAAATTTACGTTTATCTTATTTTCCATTATTTGCTGATTCCAAAAACATATAAATATGTTATATTCGGATTAAAAACAAGCTCTGAAAATTAAATATATAAAAATTATTATCAAAATTTTTTTTTCGAAATCAATTTAAAAACACATTCATCTTATTCCTTGTCGGTTCCTGATTCCAAAAATATATAGATATGATATGTTTGGATTAAAAACACGCTCAGAAAGTTAAAACGAAGAGAGGTACAGAAAAGCGTGCTATCCTTCTCAGCGCAACGAATATCCCGCTCTTCTTGTCAATTCCACGGGCACTGCCTTTGCCACGGGCGGTGGAGTGACGATGCTACGAGTATACGGTCTTGCTGCGTTGCGTTGCGTTCAGTTTCATTCTGTGAGTTCGACAGCTACTTGACTAAATATTGTATTTTCGCCTTACGCGACTTGTTTACATTTCGTCAAGTTTTGACTACATGTTTTAACGTAGAGGGGGAATCGAGACGAGGGTCGTGGTGTATGTGTGTGTGTGTGTGTGTGTGTGTGTGTGTGTGTGTGTGTGTGTGTGTGTGTGTGTGTGTGTGTGTGTGTGTGTGTGTGTGTGTGCCCTGTCTGTCTGTCTGTGCGTGTGTGTGTGTAGAGCGATTCAGACCAAACTACTGGACCGATCTTTATGAAATTTGACATGAGAGTTCCTGGGAACGATATCCCCGGAGATTGTTTTTCTTTTTTTCGATAAATACCTTTGATGACGTCATATCCGGCTTTTTGTAAAAGTTGAGAAGGCACTGTCACACCCTCATTGTTAAATCAAACTGATTGACATTTTGACCAACCAATCTTCGACGAAGGCCGGACTTCAGTATTGCATTTCAGCTTGGTGGCTTAAAAATCAATTAATGACTTTGGTCATTAAAA
>NW_027127339.1:0-1000 GCF_037325665.1 Littorina saxatilis
AAAAAATTTGGATTTCTGCGAAAAAAGGGGAAGACTTCCTATTCTGAATATATATATATTAATGCTTAGTCTTACTTCTCTCCTATTTTCTCCAGTAAAATTTAATTTCAAAGCAGCAAGCATTCACATTCAAACCGAAACGAAAGAGAATGTGAATGCTGCCAGTAAAAAGGAGGAGAGAGTGCATACAACACCTGCCTAAAGCTTCAAGAAATAAACAAATCAGATGTCAAGGGAAAGTTACAGGGAAAAACAACAGATTAAAACGATACAGAAATACAACCCACTCCTCAAAAATACAAAATCAGCGCAAAAAACTTCTGTACTATCTGGAAACACATGGTCATCAACTGCCTTGTAAGGGGAACATTTTACAAATTCTGGGCATCTAACTACATTAATTCTGACTATTCACTCTAACAAGTCACGTAAGGCGAAATTACTACATTTAGTCAAGCTGTGGAACTCACAGAATGAAACTGAACGCACTGCATTTTTTCACAATGACCGTAGTCTGTCGCTTGTGCATAACGGAGTGAAACTGACGAGTCTGTTCAGCGCGGTAGTGGTTTCGCTGTGCTGCATAGCACGCTTTTCTGTACCTCTCTTCGTTTTAACTTTCTGAGCGTGTTTTTAATCCAAACATATCATATCTATATGTTTTTGGAATCAGGAACCGACAAGGAATAAGATAAAATTGTTTTTAAATCGATTTCGGAAATTTAATTTTGATCATAATTTTAATATTTTTAATTTTTAGAGCTTGTTTTTAATCCAAATATAACATATTTATATGTTTTTGGAATCAGGAAATGATGTAAAATAAGATGAACGTAAATTTGGATCGTTTTATAAAGAATTTTTTTTTTACAATTTTCAGATTTTTAATGACCAAAGTCATAAATTAATTTTTAAGCCACCAAGCTGAAATGCAATACCGAAGTCCGGCCTTCGTCGAAGATTGCTTTACAAAAATGTCAATCAATTTGATTGAAAAATG
>NW_027127340.1:0-4025 GCF_037325665.1 Littorina saxatilis
ACACATTTATGAAACAGAGTAACCGTTTGGAATCTGACCATTTCTGGAGCCGATGCATTTTAACGTTCGAACTAATTAAGTCTTTCAAGGTTTCTTGGCTGAAGCAGACTGTACTTTCAAGAGTTAGTTAGTTAGTTAGCTGCTGCTTTTCGGGTCCATATAAAATTTCATCTTACACGGCATCATTGCAGAGCGCCTAGAACTGTACCCACGGAATATGCGCGATATAAGCCTCCTATTGATTGATTGATTGATTGAAATCAGGACCCCACTTTCAAGAGTCCCTTCATACACCTATATTATATAATATATATAATATATAATATATTATATCGAGGCGTCTCTTGTACACGCACCTTACAAGTATAGTGCACTTTGCAAGAAGATTTCAACCACACCGCGGGTATATATAAAAACATCTTTTTATCTCTCCTCCTCCTCCTTCGTTTCTTCTTCTTTATTCTTTCTTTTTTTGTCTGAAGTTCGTCTTGATGATTGACTTGTATATACAGTATTCTGTCTTTTTCTTTAACACGAGCGTAGTTTATGTATGGTTTATCAGTACTCACTTAAGTCTCTCTGCAACGCTTTCCATTGCATTATAGACACTGAATGTCAATGACGTCAGGTCAAATTTGATTTTGTTTTGTTACACACATTGCTGGAAAGGAATATGAATCTTTAAATAAATCAAAGTTCGCAGAATGAAACCGTTAAAATCGTCTTGAACACCTGTTAGGCGGAGCAACCCTACACTGAAGTGTCAAAGGTGACGAACTCGTAGTTTGACGCGAGAACAATTAGTTCTCTTATCACCTATACCTCGTTGTCAACCCCCCAAAATATTTATACCGGAATAAGGTCGAGGCCACAGACTTTCAGCTAGCAAAGGGAGATAAACTTTCTCTTACGCCCACGCGGAGTAACCATTCTTGACGCCATGTTTACCCAGCAGTCACCTTGCCCGCAGACTGTCAACAAACTCGATTCTAATAGTGTTTGAAGTCTTTAAGGCGAAAGTAGCCGACTTGCCATATGTTTTTGTTAAAGCCTGTTCTTAACTCGGCGAAGTCGACGACGCGAAGTATACCGTTGCGAAACGCGCCGCGCCGCACGAAGCTTAAGCACTGAGCATTCGGTAACAAGACTTCTCGAAGTCGACTTCGGGCTTAATGAAGGACCGTCTTAAGTCCTAGGAACAGGACGGGCGCTGTGGCGGGGTGGTAAGACGTCGGCCTCTTAATCAGAAGGTCGAGGGTTCGAATCCCGGTCGCGGCCGCCTGGTGGGTTAAGTGTGGAGATTTTTCCGATCTCCCAGGTCAACTTATGTGCAGACCTGCTGGTGGCTTATCCCCCTTCGTGTGTACACGCAAGCACAAGACCAAGTGCGCACGGAAAAGATCCTGTAATCCATGTCAGAGTTCGGTGGGTTATAGAAACACGAAAATATCCAGCATGCTTCCTCCGAAAGCGGCGTATGGCTGCCTTAATGGCGGGGTAAAAACGGTCATACACGTACAATTCCACTCGTGCAAAAAACACGAGTGTACGTGGGAGTTTCAGCCCACGAACGGAGAAGAAGAAGAAGTCCTGGGGACAGCGGCAGGAGACTTACTGCTTATCGTAGGCATGCGTTCTCCGTACATCTATCTTATTGTCCGTCCGTCAGTCCACATCCGTTCCACGCCCTGTGTCCGCCCATCCGGTTATTTGTATCAACTTCCGAACTAAAACATCTTATGTATCGATTGAACGCTGGATTTCTCGTCTTTGAGCCATTTGACGTCAGAGGCCGACTAAAACTCCTGTTTTGGCGGTTGACCGAGACTATACAAAACAGTGCATGTTTGTGTGCGTTCAATCGCAACAAAAAAAGAAGAAAAAAAAAAAGAAGAAAAAAAAAGCACGGTCTTGGAGGTTAAGTCACTAGCAGGTCTGCACATAAGTTGACCTGGGAGATCGGAAAAATCTCCACTCTTAACCCACCAGGCGGCAGCGACCGGGATTCGAACTCACGACCTCCCGATTAGGAAGCCGACGTCTTACCACCACGCCACTGCGCCCGTCGTCTTGGAGATCAATGCCCGTCTTGATCTGTGTCAAATATCATCATTTGGTCAACAATACAAATAACGTATAATATAACAAAAATGTTTTAAAAAAAACCAGGGACACATGAACACCACGTGTGTGTATATTGTGAGTTTGCGGCCCCCAGAAACACGGGAGGCCGAGGACAGAATTTGGGCTATGAAAGCAGACAGCTTTTCTCGTGGTACCGATCGCCTTGAAATCAGGCTATGGGTAAATTCGTCTCAATCCGTCAGTGTCGAGAGGATCGCAATAAAACTACTAGCAAGCTTGACGGAGGCTCTATCATACTTGTCTTCTTCTAGATAATCCCGACACCAATCAAACAAAAATGAAAAGAAATCTCCTTCGGTGAGGCACTGGCGTAGGAAGCAGTAGAGGGTTTGGTGGCGTCGGAGGAGATATTAAAAATGAACACTTTGCAGACATTTTTTTTTAACATCTTAAAAATTGATCTTGAAGGATTTAAAACAAATTATCCGTACAAATCCGCTTATACTCGTTGTTGTTTTTCCCCCGAGATTCGAGGGAAAGGTTAAGCGAACTTTCTCTTTGCGTATAAAACACTAACAGATTTCACTTTCGATTAAGAATAAAGTGACAAACGACAATACAGATGCGCCACTCAGTCTTGTGCTGAAAAAGTGTTATAGCTTGTGTTGAGTGGTGCTTTCAACCTGAAGAAGAAGCTATGGATTTTCGTTTGATACTGACGGTAATCATACAGATTGTCAGTTTTGATAACGACTGGCATAATGGTAACAATCAAGATTTAAATTGGTCCTGTCTGGCTGATTAATTTGTGTGATCAGAGAACGAATGTTGAAGCAAAACAAACTAGAGAAGCGTTTTATTTTTTTTAACCTGCATCTGTTGTTAAATGTTTGTTTGTTTCTTTCTTTCTTTCTTTTTTACTGAGTTCCTTTGTTTCTTTCTTTCTTTGACAAAGGACGTTGTATGTTGATGCTCAGAGCTTTCAAACTGCTTCTGACATCCATGAACTGTAACTGACTGTCTTCAGCTCTCAATCCGCCAGAAAGGCGAAACTTCAATCACGCAATCAATCAATCAATCAATCACGCAATCAATCAAGCAAGCAACCAATCAAATAACCGACCAGTGTAGTGTGTGTGTGTGTTTGTGTGTGGATTTCAGAGAGACAGAGACAGAGATCGAGAGAGATACTTTGTGCATTTGAGAAAGAATGAGAAAGAGAACATAATTATACAGAGAATAATTGTAAACATAAAGAGAGAGAGAGAGAGAGAGAGAGAGAGAGAGAGAGAGAGAGAGAGAGAGAGAGAGAGAGAGAGAGAGAGAGAGAGAGAGAGAGGGAGAGAGAGAAACTGAAACTGAAACTGAAACTGAACTTTATTACCAAAGGATAGAGGTTTTAGGCAAAGCCTAATCTTACAACCTGTCCCTTATACAAACACTTAATACAGACGCACATAATATAGATAGTAAAATTGACAAGGTTATTGTTACTTACAGACGTATATAATGTAAATAGTAATAAGAAAAGGGTTATGGTTTTGTATACACATTCAAAAATGGGAAAAACATGTAGTGTGGAAATTGCAGCATAGTTGCAATAATGCATTGCATATAAACATCCAAAACAACTAATAACAAAAGGGAGAAAACAAATGTGGGGAGGAATTGTCCCAATCATTCGCATACATGTATATCATTATCAATACTTACACATAAAGAACAAATCAAAATACAAACATAACTTGACTAAATGTAAAAAGCACTAAAAAATCAGACATGAAAAGTGTTCTATTTACCCATTAAGCGGGAATGAAACTGGCGCCTAAACGTTTTCACAGAAGAGGCATTTCGGAGGGGTAGGGGTATGGAATTCCATAGAGATGCTCCTGAGAAGGCTAAACTTGACTTATACAAGTCTAGACGAGGGATGGGGAGGA
>NW_027127341.1:0-1000 GCF_037325665.1 Littorina saxatilis
AAAGCCCTTACCCTCATACATACAAATGCATATTTTCCAACACTACATTAATCCCTCTGTACAAATATGATATAAGCTTTGTGCACTTCATGAATTCATGGCTTCTACGGAACACACAGATTTAAGAATACAGGCGGAAAGCCCAAACTAATTTGAAACTACACCGAAACTGCACCGCGCAAGGTAGGACAAGACGGAAGTGTTAAACGGTCCACACATTCATAATATGAATCAACAGCAGTTCAATAAACTTCCGTGTGCACTGATACGTACAAACTTGATAATAATAGATATACTTTATATATCCATATCGTTTTTAGTTTAAGGCAAGCCAGTGACCGGGACAAACGTTTTCAGATCGATTCACTTCATTTTCTTTTGCAGAGCCCTGCGGACTCACTCATTAATGACGATGATAAATCAGCTCGTCGATTCTGAGTAACAAGAGCAAATATTTGCTGACATCCGCCCTGTATCCCCTATTGTGTCTGTTTTTAAAATGGCAAAAACACGCATGTCCTGGCATGAGCGTGTTTTGACTTTCACTATGATTTGGACATTGTTATCATATGAAACTGGCACTGTACACAATGCGGCGCTGTCTCCTTGCCTGCAACATGCTGACACTCAATCCGGTTTTTCAAATGGTCCTCGTTGCATAAGTACTCCGAACGGTTCAGACGGCATCTTACCAACAAGTCCAAATAACATTTCAATTCATGATTGTAAACGCGAAAGATATCAATATCCCTCTGTCTTCTTTGAAACGATGCCTCCACTGCAGTTTCAACACACAACTGGAAGTTTGGCACCAACTAAACATGTTGACGTTTGTTTGAACGGAAAAATCATTCTGAAAAGCAATGATTTGAGTCTTTCAACCACAACAAGAGAGTTTGAACATCTTGAGTTCCACCCCATGAAATCAGATGCAAATGAAACTTTACTGACAGAAGACAAAAACAATATATTTTGTCACAGGCAGCAAGGCACTCGTCCA
>NW_027127342.1:0-1000 GCF_037325665.1 Littorina saxatilis
CTAGCTTGTTTTCTTGCGAAGAAGTTTCATTTTGTGTTTAACGTCGTTTTCAACCACGAAGGTTATATCGCCCAAAAGTCAGAACTTCTCGCTTGAATTGGCAAGTAGCGTAAACTGGTGTTCAATGGCTTGGAAAAGTTTCGCCACCAGTCAGTGTGGTTTGATATTTTTACCCCTCTTGTTATGAAGACTGTTTTGGTGCAGGAATAATTAAAGGAATGCATTTAGCGAATGAACTACACGCAATGGTATTTAGGAAATACATGTTTTTCCTAAACAGCTTAGGAAATACATGAATTTCCTAAAAGAGTTGGGAAATTCACGTATTTCCTAAAATAAAACGCCAACAATTACATGGATTTCCTAATCTATAAATACACCCAAACGATGCACGAAAATCTCAGTAAAGAAATGAGAAATAGTCCCTTTCATTTTGCAACATTTATTCAATTATTATTTAATAAAACGGGGAAACCGTTTAAAAAATGCACTTATTCACAAAATTGTACTACTCTCGATCATATGAACATATTGGACTAAAACAATTAGCATAATCAAAGTAAACTTTTTAGCACATAAATGCCTCATGTCCCTAATAGGCTCTAGTTCCTGTGGGACAAACATTTTAAGAATCATCATCATCAAGTAAACTTGCGCCATCTTTTTTTCAGTCACAATAAAATCTGCTTGAATCAGCATTAGTTTATACACGCGAGACTTCCATGGCACGGTGAAACAGTTTAAACAAATGCAGTACAAAAGTAAAATCAGCATTTGTTTTTACACTCGAGACTTCCATGGCACAGTTTAAAAAATGCACTTATTCACAAAAATTGTACTACTCTCGATCATATGAACATATTGGACTAAAACAATTAGCATAATCAAAGTAAACTTTTTAGCACATAAACACCTCTTGTCCCTAATAGGCTCTAGTTCCTGTGGGAAACACATTTTAAGAATCATCATCAAGTAAACTTGCGCCATCTTGTTTCAGTCA
>NW_027127343.1:0-5000 GCF_037325665.1 Littorina saxatilis
GTGTGTGTGTGTGTCGATATGTGTGTGTGTTTGTCGGTGCAGTGTTATTTCAAGTACGCATGCATGAAAAGTCATTATTGTGTTCTGAATAGTCGTTCGGTCTCACTGTTAGAAATGTATTCGCAACATACACGCATTTGACAGTTACCTACACAAATATAGAGGTAAGCAAGATATTCACTCCGTTATCCTGTTCATATTCAGGTGAACAACAAGACGAAAGCACAGGAAATGTTGGATCTGTCCAAAGACTTAGGTACGCTTCTTTGTCTCTTTTTACTATTTTCTACTATTTCTTTGGCATACTAGTCGGGATGACCTTGTGGATTAGAAACACGTATGCCGTTATTTGTTGGAGATGCCCAACTTTTTCACTGTGACCGGAAAAGAATACCGTCAAAGACTGTCGTAAACTTTCGAAATTTGCCGAAACTGTTGATGTTATTTGGGCCAATTTGTAATTAAGTAGAAGTGCAACGCCAAGGCACTGTATACCCCAGCGAAAGACAAACCTCTCTCTCTCTCTCTCTCTCTCTCTCTCTCTCTCTCTCTCTCTCTCTCTCTCTCTCTCAAACACACACGAACACACACACACACGAACACACACACACACACACACACACACACACACACACTGTGACCGTGGCACATACACCGCACCCACGGCACACACACACACCCCCCAAGTTCAGTACACACGTACACACATACACACTCACTCACACGCACTCACTCACTCTCTCACACACACTTCATACACACAAAACACCCCCCCATACGGCGTACATATAGACAGACGGACATACACACCTTTACAAACAAACACACATACACACACACATACACTTACGCACACGCACACGTCCACCCACTCTCTCCGCTCTCTCTCTCTCTCTCTCTCTCTCTTTCTCTCTCTCTCTCTTTCTCTCTTATACAGACTCACACCCACATCCCCCCCACACACACACACACATGTACATACGCACGCATGCACGCACATACACACACACACACACACACACACACACACACACACACACATTGACTCACACAAATCTCAAACACACAAAGCACACACTCATACGCACATAGACCGGCACGGTTGGCCTAGTGGTAAGGCGTCCGCCCAGTGAGCGGGAGGTCGTGGGTTCGAACCCCGGCCGGATCATACCGAAGACTTTAAAATTGGCAATCTAGTGGCTGCTCCGCCTGGCGTCTGGCATTATGGGGTTAGTACTAGGACTGGTTGGTCCGGTGTCCGGGGGCCCGGTAGCTCAGTTGGTAGAGCACTGGACTTGTGATCGAAAGGTCGCAGGTTCGAATTCGGGCCGGGACGGACACGGGTCAAGCGGAAGCCATATCCCACCCCCGTGTCATCACAATGGCACGTAAAAAACCTTGGTCATTCTGCCATAAGTGCAGGTGGCTGAATACACTTAAACACGCAGACACCTGGGTAGCGCGACTCCGTTGCTGCTAGATTTCCACTGGGAGGAAGCGACCCGAATTTCCCAGCGATGGGACAATAAAGTAATGAAAATGAAAAAAAAAATGAAATAATGTGACTGGGTGAGACATGAAGCCTGTGCTGCGACTTCTGTCTTGTGTGTGGCGCACGTTATATGTCAAAGCAGCACCGCCCTAATATGGCCCTTCGTGGTCGGCTGGGCGTTAAGCAAACAAACAAACAACTTATAGACAGACGGACACACACCTTTACAAACAAACACATATACACACTCATACACACACAAACATACACACAAACTCACGCACATTCACACACACACACTCTCTCTCCCTCTCTCTCTCTTTCTTACACACACACACACACAAGTACAGACTCATGCGCGCACACACACACACACACACACACACACACACACACACACACACACACACACACACACACACACACATCATTTAAAGAAGATGCTTCACATATCAATATGAAATATGCTAACACAAATCCAAGTAACTTATTTTTAGAAGACGAAGTTCAAGTTCGTCTTGGCAAATTTGTTACGGATTGTTTTAGCATTGTATAATGCATCCGGGTTCGATTCCCGGCATGGGCGGTCTATTTTTTTTTTTTTTTAATTCTTGTTTACTATTGTTTATTATGAACGTTTTAATGTTTTATTTTACTCTAATAGTTTTTTTAATTGTGTAAAATAAATAAATAATTTTTTTTCTTTTTTTTTTAATCCAAGTGATCCGGGTTCGATTCCCGGCATGGGCGGTCAAATTTATTTTTATTTTATTTTTAATTCTTGTTTACTATTGTTTATTATGAACGTTTTAAAGGCATATGTACGCGCTCCCGTGTTTACAAAGTGTAGTTTGCCCATAATCGATGTCAAACGCACCATAAGACCATGTAATGACGATATGTCGCCATGCGCGGACCATATACATGCATTACAGCTTGTTTTAGAGTCTCAAAAACTTTGGATGTAAACAAAGACGCGGAGTTATTTCCCTTGCGTCAACGCTACCTCTGTTGGCAAATCTATAAATAGGACGATCCAGATCAAAATGAAAATTAACATATCTCAACATTGAAGGGGTCCTAGACCACAATATTTTGCAGGGAACTTAATTTAGCATGTCTCCAGCTGTTGGTAAAGCAATTAGCGTGTATAGTCATCGAGTACATATGGCTTTAATGTTTTATTTTACTCTAATAATTTTTTTAATTGTGTAAAATAAAAAAAATAATTTTTTTTTTAAATCCACGTGCACAAGACAAAAACTTTCATACTGGGGGAGCGAGCCAGTCTGAAGAGTACTCGGGTCCAGCGCCAGCGTTTTTTATGTGTCTGTGTCTGTATGTGTGTGTGTGTGTCTGTCTGTCTCGACTTAACAGCTTATTGCTGGGAAACTACTGGGCGCAGTTCGTTCAAAAGTTGATACACTAACTTGATAATAGGTCCGATTGATCGTATTAAAACTTCATAATGTTACCTGGGACCTAAATGCGAAATAAATCACAAAAACGACTCTTAACGGTGGGAGTTTTGGCGGTAGGAGGCAGTTCGGCAAAAAGAACTGCCAAGCCAGCGACACCAGGCTTTGCGTGCGTCAGCCACTGACTTCGCGTGCTGAGCGACCTAATTTTAGCAGCCTAGGCATTTGAGCTCACTGGCAAAATTGGTGGCTTGGTGGAAAGCACGTCCGCCTATGGCCAAAGTGATCCGGGTTCGATTCCCGGCATGGGCGGTCTATTTTATTTTTTTAATTTTTTTTTTAATTCTTGTTTACAATTGTTTATTATGAACGTTTTAATGTTTTATTTTACTCTAATAATTTTTGTAATTGTGTAAAAAACATAACTTGATAATTTTATTTTATTTTTTTAAATCCACGTGCACAAGACAAAAACTTTCATACTGGGGGAGCGAGCCAGTCTGAAGAGTACTCGGGTCCAGCGCCAGCGGTTTTTTTTATTAATACGAGAGTTTATAACGCGCACATATCTCACCACAAGGCGACTCAAGGCACACTCATACACAATCTTTCGCATTAACAACTCAAGCAAACTCATATACACTCATATGCATAAATTGCATGAAGATGACAAGGCAACAACACAAACAGAGACACGGCACTCAAAAGTAAGCATGAACAAGTCGCGTAAGGCGAAAATACAACATTTAGTCAAGTAGCTGTCGAACTCACAGAATGAAACTGAACGCAACGCAACGCAGCAAGACCGTATACTCGTAGCATCGTCACTCCACCGCCCGTGGCAAAGGCAGTGCCCGTGGAATTGACAAGAAGAGCGGGGTATTCGTTGCGCTGAGAAGGATAGCACGCTTTTCTGTACCTCTCTTCGTTTTAACTTTCTGAGCGTGTTTTTAATCCAAACATATCATATCTATATGTTTTTGGAATCAGGAACCGACAAGGAATAAGATGAAAGTGTTTTTAAATTGATTTCGAAAAATAAATTTTGATAATAATTTTTATATATTTAATTTTCAGAGCTTGTTTTTAATCCGAATATAACATATTGATATGTTTTTGGAATCAGCAAATGATGGAGAATAAGATAAACGTAAATTTGGATCGTTTTATAAATTGTTATTTTTTTTTACAATTTTCAGATTTTTAATGACCAAAGTCATCAATTAATTTGTAAGCCACCAAGCTGAAATGCAATACCGAAGTCCGGGCTTCGTCGAAGATTACTTGACCAAAATTTCAACCAATTTGGTTGAAAAATGAGGGCGTGACAGTGCCGCCTCAACTTTCACGAAAAGCCGGATATGACGTCATCAAAGACATTTATCCAAAAAATGAAAAAACGTTCGGGGATTTCATACCCAGGAACTCTCATGTCAAATTTCATGAAGATCGGTCCAGTAGTTTAGTCTGAATCGCTCTACACACACACACACACACACACACACACACAGACACACGCACATACACCTCGACCCTCGTCTCGATTCCCCCCTCGATGTTAAAACATTTAGTCATAACTTGACTAAATGTAAAAAGAAAAGAAAATGTCAAACAATAATTATGTACATGGCTATTTACAACTGATCTGATTTAGGTATACATTAAACTTATGTTACTTTGTTGTACACATGATTCAAGGCACTTTACACGCAGCTGGCTGAATAGAATAAAGCACTCTTTAGCCTACTGTCCTGCTAGCTGTCATTGGCGTCATCTTGACATCTGACGTTGCAGAACCCAATGGAGGTGACGTCGTGCAGCTCAAGAAAGAGCTGGCGGGAGAAGCGATCCCCAGTGACGACGGTCACAGCAACCAGACCTGGCACCACTACATGTCCGTCTTGTGCCTCAGGCCCAAAGAACAGAGAGTGGTCTGTCTGTCTGTCTGTCTGTCTGTCTGTCTGTCTGTCTGACTGACTCTCTGTCTGTCTGTCTGACTGTCTGTCTGTCTGTCTGTCTGTCTGTCTGTCTGTCTGACTATCTGTCTGTCTGTCTGTCTGTCTGTCTGTCTGACTATCTGTCTGTCTGAC
>NW_027127343.1:10000-20000 GCF_037325665.1 Littorina saxatilis
TCTGTCTGACTGTCTGTCTGTCTGTCTGTCTGACTGTCTGTCTGTCTGTCTGTCTGTCTGACTGTCTGTCTGTCTGACTATCTGTCTGTCTGACTATCTGTCTGTCTGTCTGTCTGACTATCTGTCTGTCTGTCTGACTGACTGACTGTCTGTCTGTCTGTCTCTCTGACTATCTGTCTGTCTGTCTGTCTGACTGTCTGTCTGTCTGTCTGACTATCTGTCTGTCATTCTGTCTGACTGAATGACTGTCTGTCTGTCTGTCTGACTGACTGAATGACTGTCTGTCTGTCTGTCTGATTGACTGTCTGTCTGTCTGACTGACTGTCTGTCTGTCTGTCTGACAGTCTGTCTGACTGTCTGTCTGTCTGACTATCTGTCTGTCTGTCTGACTATCTGTCTGTCTGTCTGTCTGTCTGTCTGTCTGTCTGTCTGTCTGACTGACTCACTGTCTGTCTGTCTGTCTGTCTGTCTGACTGATTGTCTGTCTGTCTGTCTGTCTGTCTGTCTGACTGTTTGTCTGTCTGACTGTCTGTCTGTCTGTCTGACTGTCTGTCTGACTGTCTGTCTGTCTGTCTGTCTGTCTGACTGATTGTCTGTCTGTCTGTCTGTCTGACTATCTCTCTGACTGTCTGTCTGTCTGACTGTCTGACTATCTGTCTGTCTGTCTGTCTGTCTGTCTGTCTGACTGTCTGTCTGTCTGTCTGTCTGTCTGTCTGTCTGTCTGTCTTTCTGTCTGTCTGACTATATGTCTGTCTGACTATCTGTCTGTCTGACTGTCTGTCTGTCTGACTGTCTGTCTCTCTGTCTCTCTGTCTGTCTGTCTGTCTGACTATCTGTCTGACTGTCTGACTATCTGTCTGACTGTCTGTCTGTCTGACTATCTGTCTGTCTGTCTGTCTGACTATCTGTCTGACTATCTGTCTGTCTGTCTGACTATCTGTCTGTCTGTCTGTCTGTCTGTCTGTCTGTCTGACTATCTGACTGACTGACTGTCTGCGAGACCCAAAGAACAGAGAGTGGTGAGTCTGTCTGTATGTCTGTTTTAAATTTTGTCTGTGAGACCCAAAGAACAGAGAGTGGTGTGTCTGTCTGTCTGTCTGTCTGTCTGTCTGTCTGTCTGTCTGTCTGTCTGCCTGCCTGTCTGTCTGCCTGCCTGTCTGTCTGTCTGTGAGACCCAAAGAACAGAAATTGATAAGTCTGTCTGTCTGTCTCTCTGTCTGTCTGTGAGATCCAATGAACAGAGAGTGGTATGTCTGCCTGTCTATCTGTCTGTCTGTCTGTGAGACACAAAGAACAGAGAGTGGTGTGTCTGCCTGTCTGTCTGTCTGTCTGCCTGTCTGTGAGATCCAATGAACAGAGAGTGGTATGTCTGCCTGTCTATCTGTCTGTCTGTCTGTGAGACTCAAAGAACAGAGAGTGGTGTGTCTGCCTGTCTGTCTGTCTGTCTGTCTGTGAGACACAAAGAACAGAGAGTGGTGTGTCTGCCTGTCTGTCTGTCTGTCTATGAGACCCAATGAACAGAGAGTGGTATGTCTGCCTGTCTATCTGTCTGTCTGTGAGACCCACAGAACAGAAAGTGATGAATATGTCTGTCTGTCTATGAAATCCGGAATAGATAGACCACGAAGGTTCAAAATGATGGACAAAAGAACCTCAAAAAGTTAACTTCAGTGACGCCTAATCAAAATAAAACGAATAATTTTCTAGTAGGAAAACAGGCCTCCCTACCAGAGTGCAACGACTAGCCTCATCCACCGACCAGCGCTTGTTTCTTTGTTCTTTTTACCTAAATTCTTGTCCCGTGCTTCATCACTTTTTATATTTAGTCAAGTTTTGACTAAATATTTTAACATCGAGGGGGAATCGAAACGAGGGTCGTGGTGTATGTGCGTGTGTGCGTGTGTGCGTGTGTGTGTGTAGAGCGATTCAGACTAAACTACTGGACCGATCTTTATGAAATTTGACATGAGAGTTCCTGGGTATGAAATCCCCATACGTTTTTTTCATTTTTTTGATAAATGTCTTTGATGACGTCATATCCGGCTTTTCGTGAAAGTTGAGGCGGCACTGTCACGCCCTCATTTTTCAACCAAATTGGTTGAAATTTTGGTCAAGTAATTTTCGACGAAGCCCGGGGTTCGGTATTGCATTTCAGCTTGGTGGCTTAAAAATTAATTAATGACTTTGGTCATTAAAAATCTGAAAATTGTAAAAAAAAAATAAAAATTTATAAAACGATCCAAATTTACGTTTATCTTATTCTCCATCATTTGCTGATTCCAAAAACATATAAATATGTTATATTCGGATTAAAAACAAGCTCTGAAAATTAAATATATAAAAATTATTATCAAAATTAAATTGTCCAAATCAATTTAAAAACACTTTCATCTTATTCCTTGTCGGTTCCTGATTCCAAAAACATATAGATATGATATGTTTGGATTAAAAACACGCTCAGAAAGTTAAAACAAAGAGAGGTACAGAAAAGCGTGCTATCCTTCTTAGCGCAACTAGTACTACCCCGCTCTTCTTGTCAATTTCACTGCCTTAGCCATGAGCGGTGGACTGACGATGCTACGAGTATACGGTCTTGCTGAAAAATGGCAGCTACTTGACTAAATATTGTATTTTCGCCTTACGCGACTTGTTATATTTAGTCAAGTTTTGACTAAATATTTTAACATCGAGGGGGAATCGAAACGAGGGTCGTGGTGTGTGTGCGTGTGTGCGTGTGTGCGTGTGTGTGTGTGTGTAGAGCGATTCAGACTAAACTACTGGACCGATCTTTATGAAATTTGACATGAGAGTTCCTGGGTATGAAATCCCCATACGTTTTTTTCATTTTTTTGATAAATGTCTTTGATGACGTCATATCCGGCTTTTCGTGAAAGTTGAGGCGGCACTGTCACGCCCTCATTTTTCAACCAAATTGGTTGAAATTTTGGTCAAGTAATCTTCGACGAAGCCCGGGGTTCGGTATTGCATTTCAGCTTGGTGGCTTAAAAATTAATTAATGACTTTGGTCATTAAAAATCGGAAAATTGTAAAAAAAAAATAAAAATTTATAAAACGATCCAAATTTACGTTTATCTTATTCTCCATCATTTGCTGATTCCAAAAACATATAAATATGTTATATTCGGATTAAAAACAAGCTCTGAAAATTAAATATATAAAAATTATTATCAAAATTAAATTGTCCAAATCAATTTAAAAACACTTTCATCTTATTCCTTGTCGGTTCCTGATTCCAAAAACATATAGATATGATATGTTTGGATTAAAAACACGCTCAGAAAGTTAAAACAAAGAGAGGTACAGAAAAGCGTGCTATCCTTCTTAGCGCAACTACTACCCCGCTCTTCTTGTCAATTTCACTGCCTTTGCCATGAGCGGTGGACTGACGGTGCTACGAGTATACGGTCTTGCTGAAAAATGGCAGCTACTTGACTAAATATTGTATTTTCGCCTTACGCGACTTGTTTACATTTAGTCAAGTTTTGACTAAATGTTTTAACATCGAGGGGGAATCGAAACGAGGGTCGTGGTGTATGTGTGTGCGTGTGTGTGTGTGTGTGTGTGTGTGTGTGTGTGTGTGTGTGTGTGTGTGTGTGTGTGTGTGCGTGTGTGTAGAGCGATTCAGACCAAACTACTGGACCGATCTTTATGAAATTTTACATGAGAGTTTCTGGGATTGATATCCCCGAACGTTTTTTTCGTTTTTTTGATAAATGTCTTTGATGACGTCATATCCGGCTTTTCGTGAAAGTTGAGGCGGCACTGTCACGCTCTCATTTTTCAACCAAATTGGTTGAAATTTTGGTCAAGTAATCTTCGACGAAGCCCGGACTTCGGTATTGCATTTAGAAATTAATTAATGACTTTGGTCATTAAAAATCTGAAAATTGTAAAAAAAAAAATTATTATAAAACGAATCAAATTTACGTTCATCTTATTCTCCATCATTTTCTGATTCCAAAAACATATAAATATGTTATATTTGGATTAAAAACAAACTCTGAAAATTAAAAATATAAAAATTATTATCAAAATTAAATTGTCCAAATCAATTTAAAAACACTTTCATCTTATTCCCTGTCGGTTCCTGATTCCAAAAACATATAGATATGATATGTTTGGATTAAAAACACGCTCAGAAAGTTAAAACGAGGAGAGGTACAGAAAAGCGTGCTATCCTTCTCAGCGCAACTACTACCCCGCTCTTCTTGTCAATTTCACTGCCTTTGCCATGAGCGGTGGACTGACGATGCTACGAGTATACGGTCTTGCTGAAAAATTGCATTGCGTTCCGTTTCATTCTGTGAGTTCGACAGATACTTGACTAAATGTTGTATTTTCGCCTTACGCGACTTGTTTTTTTAATCGTTTGGTAACATAGTTTGTCAGAGAAAATAGTTCTTTCTGTCCTCAGTTACTGCCCGGGTAATAATTGTTTTTTAATTTCCCTTGTCAGTAATAACAATTTTTGTTTCTTGTCAGTTATTGCCTGGGTAAAAAGACTGAAAACACTTTTCTGCCATCAGTTGTTGCCCGAGTAATAACAACATTTTCTCCTGAGTTATTGCCTGCGTAATAATGTTTGTCATCGGCTACTCCCTGGTTAAATAACACTGTTTTTGTTCTCAACAGAATAATGTTATGTCGTCAGTTATTGCTCCCATAGCAGAGGGTGTGAACGGATAGTCTTTATTGTATTAATATCCATAAACTGTATTTTAGTGTGTGTGTTTGTGTATGTGTGTGTGTGTGTGTGTGTGTGTGTGTGTGCGTGTGTGTGCGTGTGTGCGTGTGTGTGTGTGTGTGTGTGTGTGTGTGTGTGTGTGAGTGTTTGCTATTGTAATTGCCGTGAGCTCTGGGAGGAAGGGACGATTCAAAAGTGTTCATTATTATTATCATTATTATTATTATTATTATTATCATTATTATTATTAACGTGCATTATGTGTTGATTCATTGGCTGTGCAGGAGAAGACCCATCCGTGGCATGTGTGTCGCTACAGGGCGGCACGGGGGTTGCCCTACCTGCGTTACAAAGAGGAGATCCTGTCCCTCGCTCCCTTCGTCTCTCTTTTCTACAACATTGTTCATGATACCGAGATTGATAACATCAAACAATTCGTCAAAGGAAGTGTAGGTGAAGTGGTGGTGATGGTGGTTGTGAGGGGGGGGGGGGGGCGGTTAGGATGGTGGTGGTGGTGGTTGTGATGATTATGATGACGATGACGATGACGACGACGATGATGATGATGATGATGATGATGATGATGATGATGATGATGATTGATGATTATGATGACGACGACGACGATGATGATGATGAAGATGACGACGACGATGACGATGATGACGACGACGACGACAGAAAAACAAATAGTGATCTGTGACTAAAATCAAATCAATTATTGAATGCATTTAGCGAATTCCAGAGCTGGTGACGGAAGTTGATTGTACTGTTTTTAGATGTTCCGGGGAAAGGTAGGCCAAGGGAAAGACGCCGAGACTGTCGATATAAGGACCAGTGATGTGTGAGTTAGCTTTTGTTTATCGATCCTAAAAATATCAAGCGTGTTTACAGGGCTAGCAAATGTGCGTCATTGCTTATACGCAAATGAAACGTTGGCAGTACCTGTATTAATCATTTATCTAAAGACATGCGAAGTCTTCATTTTTTGGACACAAGTAAACAATCCCATGATGTCGGAGTTTTAACAATTTTCCCAGAACATTGCGTAACATCTGAACAAATACCTGTAACAATCAAAATGTTACCCGAAGTACGTCTAGTATGTTGGCAAACTATTCTAAAAGTTTCAAAGCAATCCACCCAGTCATTGCTGAAATACAGCGTTGTTTGTCATGATACCCCTCAAAATAGACGCAAAAACTCCCGTTTCTGACCGCTCATGCCATCGACACCTGCATCAGACAAAATACGTAAGCTGGCTAAACTAAACAACATGTTCTGGGTAGATAATTGATCTGACTTTCATTCCGTTTGCAAAAGTTGCATAGTTTTGCCTATTGTGATTTTTCGTCGATTTTTAATTGGTCACTTTTGTCCGGTCGATTTTGAGGGTATTGTTTGAGCGGCGGTCACGTGATCCCTATAGCAGAAATATCAAATCCGAAAGGTGATTCAGATAGTCAAGTGAACAGCCCTAACTGTACTGGCATAGAAAGTTTGAATGAAAAGACACGGGAATTAATGCTTTAATTTGAGTGCGAAATTTGTTGGCCAAGTGTATCTATCTATCTATTTATCTATGTCTCTAGACGATTTACAAAACACCTAGCGCCTTCAGTGTTGTTGAACTGCGGACTGCATTTGGGTCAGCAAGTTACGAGTATCGCGTGTTCCAGAGGCTGGGTGGACGACCGCGAGCTGGAGACGACCAAGACTGTGTCCCAAAGGGTCAAGGTCATCACGGGGCTAGAGGTCGACCAGAGAGCGCCACTTGGTCCCAGTTCCGCTGAGGCCATGCAGGTATTACAACTTGACACAGAAATACGGTGGAAAGAGAGAGGGGGGGGGGGGGAGATTGAGACGAGAAGGTGGGGCAGCGCATAGAAAGACGGGGAGAGACAGACAGATAGAGATAGGAACCAAGGATAAAGACTATAGGCTATGTGGCCATTTCTGCGAAAAGGGACACTGTTGATCTAAGTCTCTGATTGGAGAAACGCGGGGTCAAAGTTAGAGCAAAATGTAAACAAACTTTGCTGTGCTGACTGATGCCCACTTCAAGTTGAATTTCTAAAATGTTCAATGAATTATCAGCGATAGTACAATGAACAGCAATTTAAAGGGATACGCTACATTTGAAAAAAAATATGACAGTGCTCAAATATTTTCTGGGCAAGATATAGACACCATCCACATTAATTTAGTGTAAAAAAAAATGTAGGGACAACGTTTAGTTTTTTTGCTATGAGGCCCTCTTTTCGGCAGTTTCTGAACATTTTGACCAAAACAGTGGTTATATGATATGCATGGTGTTCAGCAGTCATTAGTGAATGGGTACTTTTTTTTATTGTGGTAGGTAGAATATGCTTTTTAGTAACAAAATAATTATGTCAATTGACAAAAAAAATAAAAGTAAACTCAAACCGATAACGACATACTGTGTTGAAATATTTACAAAAATCAGCAAACAACCATAATGCATGACAAAATGGAATATGACAGCACTCTGATTTTCTTGCAGCAGGATATTTGATATCTTACCTTCAAAATAAACACAAGAAAACTGTAGGTCAACGTGCTTTTTGTCGAGTGGCAGCATCTTTTATACCCCTACCCCTTACTTTTTGGAATAAAAATCATAGGTATTATACGCTACATTTGAAAGGAATATGCGAGTGCTCTAATATTTTCTGGGCAAGATATAGACACTATTCACATTCATTTAATGTAAAAAAGAATAGGGTTACCATTTTAGTTTTTTTGTTGCTTTCAGGCCCTTATTTTAGCGAAGGTACGCTCAAGCACATAATGATACACAGTGTTGAAATAATACAAAATTCCGCTCATGCGAACGCACTTGCTCTCAGTCTCAGACCAGACAGACGCACTAAGATTCAAAATAGAGAGAGAAAAAGAGAGAGAGAGACAGAGAGACAGAGACAGAGAGAGAGACAGAGAGAGAAACTCCGGGTCCAAGTCATCAAATAAAATGTACCCCAAAATTGTATTCATCACTTACAGAACTTTACACAAACTAAACACCAAAAGCCCAACCCATTGAAACACAACCCAAACTAAACACCAAAAGCCCTAAGTTCATTGACTTATGGTGCAGGCCACGGATCTCCAGAGTAGCCATCATACTTGTCATCTGTCTGTTGGTGATGCCGGAATGCATCATGCCTGTACAAAACAGAATCACATTCTAATGTAATACAAAGAAATGACCGTGGAATAATACTAGGGAAATGCTGTGTAGCACCATTATGGCAGGGTTCTAAAGATATATGTCTGTCTGCCTGTCTGTCTGTCTGTCTGTTACGCTGCACTTGTAGAACAAGTCATCCAGATGTCTGGCATTCTTGCAGCGGAGTGGGGGGTGCGCAGCTAGTTCTTTATCGTCGTCTGGCTACTGCCAGCGCCGACTTGAAGCTCTCGGTCGATGCCGAGGTTACAGTTTCTTCATCTAATTGGTTCCAGGCCACTACAGTCTTTGGGAAAAACGAATGTCTGTATTGCTCAGTGTTACAGCGTGGCACAGTGAAGCATCTGCTATTGTTCCTGATGTAGTTGTCTACTGGATTCGAGGTGCTAAAGTCTCTGGAAGATTGACGTGGACGAATGAGGCGTCCTGGTTTTTGAGGGGTCAGGAACTTGTCAGGCGGGATTGCCGGCACCAGCCCCTCAGCCACTTTGTAGAAGGAGGTTAGACGCAGGTGTTCGCGACGTTCCTGGAGGTTTGGTAGTTGGAGCTTGTGTAGGAGCCCAGTGACGAAGCCAGGAGTCGTGGTTCTGTAGTCACCAGAGATGAAGCGGGTTGCGTTCCGCTGTATGCGCTCCAATCTCTCGACGT
This sequence comes from Littorina saxatilis, assembly GCF_037325665.1. NCBI lineage: Eukaryota > Metazoa > Mollusca > Gastropoda > Littorinimorpha > Littorinidae > Littorina > Littorina saxatilis. The sequence goes on from NW_027127343.1 coordinate 18,562, forward strand.
CCTGCTTAAGGTATGGGTCCCAGATGGTGGCACCATACTCAAGAAGAGGGCGGATGAGGGCAAGGTAGGCGTTGTGCCTGCAGTTTGATGGGCAGTGGCGCAGGTTGCGGTGGAGGAATCCGAGGGTGCTGTTAGCTTTCTTAGTGATGTAGTTGATGTGGGTGGACCACTTCAGGTCGTTCGAGAACTGAATGCCAAGGTAGGGGTTCGTGGGTACACTCTTGAGGATGGTGCTGTCTAGGGAATAGAGGTAGGAGGAAGGGGTTTTCCGTGCTAGAGTCATGACGTAGCATTTTGTAGCGTTGAAGCGCATGCCCCATCTCTCTGCCCAGGATTCAAGGCTCTTCAGGTCTTCCTGGAGGGCGATGTGGTCGCTGAAGTCAACGATCTCCCTGTAGAGAGGTGGGGGCAGTATTTTCAAGAATGTTGTTGTTAGACATACATGCTTTGCCAAAAATTATTGTTTTGTGTGTGTCATACATGTGTGTTTTTATTTTTTGATAACATACCAAGTAAAAAAAAACCCACCTAAACAAAAACAAATGAATAAAACAAACTACAACTGTACACGACTGTGAAGACATAACATAACAGAACAATGCATCCATACTCAACATTGTAGTATGGGAGTTTGACTGGATGCACAGTATTTATTAAAAAAAAAATATATATATATGTAAATTGTAATTTCTGGGAAAATAAAAATGGCCCAAAAAAGGAAAACAGTACAACCACTCACCCTCTCAGTATGCACAGTGGACAGTGCACTCCTATCATATCTCCACTCACAGAGAGAGAGAGAGAATTGAATTGAATTGAATTGAACTTTATTTTACAAGGATTTAGATTTAAGGCTACGCCTTTTCTTACAATCTGTCCTTGGGACGCATAGACACACAGTTATATAATTAAAAAAAAAAAAAAAAAAAAAAAAATTAAAAATTAAAAATTAAAAAGTTAAAAATTTAACCAACAAAAGGAGGTCGGAAAACGTGATAATAAAGATGACGATGATGATGATGATGACGATAATGATGATGATAATGATGATGATGATGATAAAGATGAGGCATGAAGAGCATACATATGTGGTTATTCATAAAATCAAATGCATACTATGCAGGTAATTATAAATACAAGCTGGTGGCAATCGAACATGTAGCAATAGTCGTCCTGATATGGCTCTGCGTAGTCGGCTGGACGTTAAGCAACAAATAAACAAACAAACAAATGTAGCAATAGAGTAACAAAAATATGTTCAGAATATACAATGCACAGCATATTTTTGACGTAATACTAAGTTTGGTAAGTCAAAAGGCGTTAAACTACTCAGACATTAAGTGGTTTTTTACACATTTTTTAAAACTTTTTAATGACTTTAGGTGCTTAAAGGATGATGGAAGTGAATTCCAAACTGAAGTACCCGAAAAAGCAAGACT
>NW_027127343.1:25000-53229 GCF_037325665.1 Littorina saxatilis
CACGAAATTTTTACTCCCCATTTTTTTTACTTCCAGTAAAAATTTCGTACGCAAAAATGGAATGCAGGCGAAGGGATAATGCCAATAAAAATATAAGTGATCTCGCACACACGAATGTCGCGCTACCCTCCGTCCACCCCTTCCACCACCAAGACTAACAGGGGACAAGGGAGTAAAAATGTCGTACACCTGGCATGGGAAGTTAAATTGCTTGTGTTGGGGTGAAGTAATTTATTCGTTATTTATTCGTCAGGGGAGTAACATTTTTGTACGAAATGTTTACTCGGAACTCACCTGTCTTGGGGAGTAATTTTCTCGTGTAATGGGGGAGTGCTTTTTTCGTGAAGGGAGTAACTTTTTCGTACGAAATGTTTACTCCGGAGTAAAAATCTCGTGGGAGTAATTTTCTCGTGTTACACCGGGAACAGCACATGAACTTTTAATAAACTGAAGAGCAAGAAAGGGAGGCACAATTTTACCATCACTATGCTCAAAATATAGAGGTGGCTCTCAAATAGGCGTCTCCCAGTTTCCATTGCGACGATAGCCAACACTGGCTCCTGCAACATACCTATACCAGAGATCCAGGTATAACAGGGACTGAGAAAGGGTTGGGGGGGGGGGGGGGCAATGGGGCTGGAAAGAGGGGGAGAGAAAGGGAGAATTTACGTTCTGGCTCACCGATTCCGACAGACCCTAAATATTAACGCAAAATAGGCTTCTGGACTAAACTTTTACTAAAATGAAACATGCGACAAAATCAGAAAAATACTGCATAAATCCATACAAAAAAAATATAGTAAAGTAAGGTTGTTTTGAACCAATGCCGGGTCTGTCGGAATCAGTAACCCAGAACGTACATTCCCCCTTTCTCTCTGTGCAACGCTAAATTTAGTTTCCATTGAAATATTAACTAGTTGAGCCACTCCAAACAGCCAGCGTGTGTTTCGATCCAATCTGCCCTTCGTCGGCAAGCCATAACTACCGTATTGATCTGGTAAAAACAAACAGCAAGCCTGTCTTCTATATTCCTCCAATGGCAAGACAAGATTAAATCATGTGTTGGCAACAGTTACGTCACTTCCGCCCACCACTGTGTGTTGATAACAACCCGATCTAGTTTGTGTTGTTAGCAACCAGGCAGACCTGTCTCGCCATTTCGTATTGAGGTGCTGTTCTGTGAAGACGTGTTTGTGTTTCAGTGAAAAAAGTGCTTAATTTAACAAGGTGAATGTCGCAGAATTAGAGAAAGAGCTTCTTGAATCGCAAAATGTTCATCAAGAATTGTTAGATTATTCTAGGCGGTCAACAACTTTAATTCTACCTGGCATGGAACAAGCTTGTAATGTCCCACTACCAGCGCCAACACCATCAGAATTTTGGACAGAAGAAGAACAGCATGTACTAGAAGAGAATAGAAAATATTTTGAGCAGATGGCCTTAATAGCAGTTAAGGCTAAAACAGAAGGATTAATGAGACTGCCCAAAAAACCAAAAAGGAAGATAGAAGATTTGTTCAAAGAAAAAGACGGAAAGAAAAAGAGAGTAGAACCAACAACGCCAAGTGATTTACATCACTATCTCGTTTCAAACCAAGCAGATGTTAGCCATGCTATATCCACAGAAGCTTTCACAAATGCTTATTTTGCTCAAGCAGAAAATGAAAAAGATATTGTGGAAAGACTGCAAAAAGGGATGAGAAATCTCAAAAGACAGGACGCACAACAAATCTTAATTTACATTCAGTTTGGACAGTTTTTGATTATGTGCAAACAATGGCAGGAGAAGCAAAGAAAAGAAGGGAGAATGAAAGAAACGTGGGCTGACTGGTTGAAAGCAAAAACTGGCTATTCCGATGTTCATGCGCGTAGACTACGCGCCGTTGCTAGATCGCTTTATGCATTTCCGCGATTTACCACTGTTGGTTTGCCAATCAGTTTTATCATGGGCAAACTTAAACAAATCGAAGAGATGCTCCAGATCGAAGAGTACAGAGAGTACTGGTCAGAAACGCCGCATATTCCTGTCACATCAGAGCTCCAACAGTCCCAGTCTTAGACTTACAGTGCTTGTTTGTGCGAAACAACAGAAGTATCACACTGCACCTGCACTGTTAGACAAGTGTTTAAATATAGTAACGATCATGCATGTACGGTTTCAAAAATAGTAATGACGTGATTCTAAATATAGTAACGATCATGCATGTACGGTTTCAAAAATAGTAATGACGTGATTCTAAATATAGTAACGATCATGCATGTACGGTTTGCTGCGCCTGCCCTGCTTTGGCTGTCTTCTTAATCATCCTGCTTCAACACCCTGCTTCAGCTGTGTTATTGTTTTTGCTTCACCCTGCTTCAACGCCCTACTATAAACTTTTTAGGCTGCCTTCGGGCGGCCGCCGAGTGTTAACTTATTCAATTGACTTGTTTATTTTATTCAAGCTTTTGATAAGTGTACTTGGTGGCTGCTTTGAAACTCAACAAAGCCTACTAACTCCCCTTTCACAAACACTTCCCCAACGCAAGCAACGCCCTATTCCCCGCTGCAGTCAAAACAAAGCTGTCATAGCGGGTTTTCCCGATTGACAAAAATTCTTATTACACACTCAGACTATTTGAAGCCGCGTTTGTTCTCCAGTGGCCAATTGCATAAGAATATTCTGGTGATGAATAAACGCGCTTTGTGTCATTAGCATCTAAAGATTTCTTGTTTACAATAGTTGTGTTGATCTGATGAAGCGCGGAACTGATCTTAGGGTTGTCATGGTGAAACACTCGCTTCTGAAACAGTGCTTCCTTGTAGTTATCATGCGATATGCTCGACTTTACAACCTGTTTGCTTACACCCTTTGCTTTTTTAACCACCCCTTTCTCACTTGCAACACTGTACATCTTTGCACGCAATCCAACATACTCCTTAATTATCTTCCCATTCATTTCATCTTTCATCTTTCCAATAACCTTCTTGTTAACATTTGAGTGCAATGGTGATTCTTTAGGGTAGTCGCAAGTGTCATAAAAAGAATCTTTTCCTTTTACTGCAGGACTTTCAGCTTCTAGATCTTTGTAAATGTCATCCGCTGGAATGTCAAGTAAGAATGAATCTGTGTCTGTGTAAAGTACTCTCGATTTGGGATATCTTGGTTTCAAATAATCATACAAAAACTCAAGCATCAACAGTTTTGACAACTCTAGCACAGTAAAGCCTATGAATACTGGTTTGTCAAGCTTGACTACAAGTTTTTTCATTAAGATACCATACAGCTGTTCATGAAAGTATTTAAAGTCTTGATACTGTGGTTTGGATGTCAGCTTGATGGCCTCATTTTCTCTTGTAACAAGTCTAACATCCTTTCTCTTGTGTGGGTTTTCCATTGTCTTACCAAAGCAACTGTTGTTCATCAGTTTAAAAAAGTCTTTCTCTGATGCATCAGCGGCTTTGGTTCTCAGTTCTGTGTTTTTCATGATGTAAGGTTAGAGAAAGGGAGAATGTACGTTCTGGCTCACCGATTCCGACAGACCCTAAATATTAACGCAAAATAGGCTTCTGGACTAAACTTTTACTAAAATGAAACATGCGACAAAATCAGAAAAATACTGCATAAATCCATACAAAAAAAAAATACAGTAAAGTAAGGTTGTTTTGAACCAATGCCGGGTCTGTCGGAATCAGTAACCCAGAACGTACATTCTCCCTTTCTCTTATACAACATTCTTAAGCTCAATACGCTCTCTCATTTACAAACTTTACTTCATATGTTCTTTCACTGTTAGAATTATATCTGATACATGCAATGTGACTGTCTAAACGAATAGTTAACTCTTTACAAGTGATTCTATTTTTACTTTTTCTTCCCGTCCTATTTGAATCCCCTTTTTTAAAAACGGGAACATGCCAATACGTCCCAATACCATTACGTCCCAGTACCCTTACGTCCCAGTACCATTACGTCCCAGTACCATTGCGTCCCAGTACCATTGCGTCCCAATACCATTGGGTCCCAGTACCATTGCGTCCCAGTACCATTACGTCCCAATACAATTACGTGCCATTGCGTCCCCGTACCATTAGGTCCCAATACTAGTGAATTTAATTTCTGAGATGTTACTGTAGCGACACGTTTTGTAATAAAAGTGCGTTTTGTAATAAATTTATTACAAATCGTGTTCGGATTACACAATTTTTATTACAAAACGCGTTCAACACGATTTGTAATAAAAATTGTGTCGGTACATAGCAGTATTTCACAAATAAATAAAAAATAAAAAGATGTGTACCGGTTAGTCGAGATGAGGTGAAGTGGAAGAAAAAAAAATTAAATAAATGTTTGTTCATGGGAGAAAAAAAAATCCTTCACGATATAATCAGAAACTGTAAAGGATATTGCATGTCAGTTTGTTTGTTTTGAGGCGCTCCTTGCTTTCCTTACAGGTTTTTTGAGGTAACCATGTTCTTTCTTTTAAAATGAACTGAAGCACGCTAACCTAAACCGAAGTGTAAAAATAATATATGCTTTAGCGGTGCTCGACACAAAGAAAAATACCGAAACAGTACAGTACACCGCTTTGTATTCCACTGTATGTAATCGAGCATGACATGACTGTAGGCTTATTTACTGAGTAGACGATGTTTAAACCCGTTTCTGAGAAAAGCTAGACTGACTGTCCAGTCATCGAACCTTCAGCACATAGACACCGAGACACACAGATAGCGAAACCCATACACGCACAAATGTAGACACAGACACCTACATACATACGTACATAACACACACACACACACACACACACACACACACACACACACACACACACACACACACACAAACACACACACGCGCGCGCGCAAGAATATACATACATGCACAATCAGTGACATAGACTAGTTCTACATGGGACGATGTTTCAATAACAAATCATTTCATTTTTCTTCCTGTTTAATGACTGAACAAACACAACCGTATCTTTAAAAATCAACAACTGCATATTCTGGTAAAATCCTGGTTCGTATACATGTGTAATGTTGTTGGTGTTGAGTGCGAGAGAGTTCATACAGCAGCACAAGCACACGTGAACATGAGGCGGATCCAGTTCAACAGTGTAATATCGATATATAGAAAGGCACAGAGTTGTGGTGTGATGGCTTTGGGCCTCGTGCAGACATCGCGTCTCAAGTTCCCGGATGTACATCTAGATACTGCGCAAAGACGCGCAAAAGCCTAGGACACTACAGTATGTACATGTTTAACATTTAACATATTACTCTGCAACCCTCCTGCGATCAAAATTCCTTTTGGATTCATAAATCGAAGACACTTGAATTAAATATTATTGGGCGAGAAACTGTTATGTTACTTTACATAAACAGGTACTGTAAGTAACACACGCCTAAAAACAAAAAGGAACATTATGAAGGCCTTCAACTTGCTGTTCTTCTTTTCTTCTCCACGATCATCATCATTATCATCATCTCCACAATCATCATCATTATCATCATCTCGTCGTCGTCATCATCATCATCATCATCATCAACATCAACAACAACAACCAACAACAACAACAACATTTTTTTTTTAAACACAATAGAAAAGAGAAAAAAATAAATGTGTCAAGTAAGTGCATATACAGGCTTCAACATTATTGCTACGTAAATTGATGCAATCTTGAAGCTTGAAATTACTCGGATAATATAAGGTAAGATACTCCGTACTTATAAAATCCACTGTTCATTTTCATCCTTTCGCTGACCTACTCTGTCGTACAATATCCATGCCACACACACACAGACACAGACACAGACACACACACACACACACACACACACACACACACACACACACACACTGCCCACCGCAGCGTTCAAGCATTGCTCAAGTAACAATTGTGTTGGGACGTAATGGTACGGGGACGTAATGGGATTCCTTTATGGGACGTATCGAGATGCAATTTTGTTGGGACCTATCGACACGCAATTTTGTTGGGACGCAATGGTACGGGACGCAATGGCACTGGGACCCAATGGTATTGGGACCCAATGGGATTGCTTAATGGGACGCAATGAGACGGCATTTTTGGGTGACGCATCGGTACTGAGACACAATGGTACAGGGACGTATTGGCATGACCCCTTAAAAACTGCTTTTTCAGATCTTCTATATCGATTGGCTTGTTATATTCAGCTCGTGTTTTTGTTTGAATACTTGCTTTCTTACTTTTGTAGTCATCAAAATCTGTTTGTATCTGTTTGAATTCTTCGTCAGAAACTTTTGAATCTTCAAGTGCTTTACTGATATACAGTTTTAGGCTAGACAATTTTGATGATGCAAGAGTGGAAATGGATTCGTGTTTTTCAAGCTTTTTCACAATTTTTTTCATTATAGCTGATGCTATAAATGATAAACCACCAACTGCTGCTGCGACACCGCCTAGGATTAGAGAAACTGGAGTCCCTACTCCGGTAGCTAACAGAATTGTTCCCGTTACACCTGCAGCTGATGCAAGGATAGTAGAACCAGTGCTGGCATTAGAAAGGCTGTTGTAAGTTGTTGAGTACTTACGTCTAGCGCGAGAATATTTTTCTAATTCATCTTCTAGTTGTTTTTGTATATTACTAATGTGTGCCAGTCTGAATTGTTGACTTTCTGCTGCACTTTCATCAATATTAGGATAAAGCTTCACACTGCTAGTCATCTTTTTAATGCAAAATATAAAATGTTTATCTTAATTCTCACTGGCCAGTGTTTCTGCTAAGCTTTGAAGCTGTTCATTGCTTAACACCTTATCTGTATAGTAGAAAGCAATCAAATCAAGATAAGTAAGATTAATACTTCTTATTTCTGTTAAATTATTTATATCTGCGTTAACAACAACATTTTGGTTTGACGTCTGTTTTTTTATTGTGTTAGAATCCTTTTGAACAGCAATAAATACTCTGACTTCTTCAACATTTAATGGTCTCCAGTTGAGATTTATTCCTCTCATTAGAACAGTGTTTGTGGTTTCTTCCCTTTTCCTGACAACTATATCAAATATCATAGTTGCATTCTGCCCTATTGGAAGCTTGGGTATAAAATCGACAATGGTGTCAGCGTCCTTTTCAACACTTTGTTTTCTGTGAATGAGATAGTTGTTCTTATGGAAAGGTTTAACTGCAACTTCTCCCCTGCTGTTAATCGCAGGAACAAGGCTAACAATTAGTGGTTTAGCATTGATTGACTTACGGAATGTGTCGTCTTTTCCAACAAGAGTGTATGGACTCACAAATTCAAACTTCATTTCCCAGTCAATCTTTTTTATAACAGGACTAAGTACCCATTTTTTATTCTGATGTTTCCACATGTAGAATGTGTCATCGACAATTGGATCAGGTACATTAACATCACGGATTTGACCTAGTTTGAGAAATCTTGGTTTCTTTTCATCGTCGATTTCCTTTCTCTTGTAATAACCGGTGTCTGTAAACTCGAATGCATACACTGCACCAACTTCAGCATTGCTCTCAAAGTCGATAGCGTCTGCTAAATCTTTCAACTCTATAGTTGAACATGCAACAGGATAAGCTATTGTAGGTCCACTCGACATTTTAATACTCAATATTTTATGGAACTATTTCCAATGTAATGTTAAACAAACAATCAACTGGTTGTCCACTTTGATTTTTCAGATCAATGTGTAGGAATTCATGACACCCTTCCTCCAAGTCCTTGAACTGAAGTGTCTTAAATGTTGGCACGTGCATTTTACAAAAAGAGGCATCACTCGGTGGAAGAATCCTAAGCAGATCAGAACGCTGATCATTAAACAGATTATAGGATGTGTTAAGCTCTCTCATGTGAACAAACAGTACACTGTTAACATCCATGTCAATGGGACGTGTTCCCTTGTATAAATTTGTAATTCCAAGCATATCAAGGAGTTTGGTTGGAAACTCAACGTTTACTTCTCTAGTTTTGGGCATAGTAAGAGTAGCAATGAGACTTGCATGATTTAAACTCGCTGTAATACCTACTGGAGCAAACAATTCTTTCTCTAAAGTGCAGAAGTCATAGTAACCATCTTCTACAGAATGTGTTTTACCATTAATTCTAACCCAGTTGTTAGCCTTTTTTTTACTGATATTATACCAAGTAACCTTGTACATAATTTCATGCAGTGCAACTTTCATTCCTCCATTTTGATTGTTGATAGGGTTTGCAAGTTTAACTGGCACACTAGTCTTCACATTTGTTAGAGTGATAAACATTTTTTATTCAACAACAAAAATGATTCAGTATAAATTCAACAAAGACGTTAAATACAAAACTGGACCATATTACAATCCAAAGACTATTTCTTTCCATGAGTTGGACTTTGCTGTAACAGAAACAGAATCCATTCGCGTTAAAGTGCCTGACCCATTCCATTCTTACCTAAATCCCCCAATCAAAAATGATAGTGTTCCAAAGATGTGGAACTCTCACCCAATTCAGTTCTATCAGAATCAGTTAAACTTTGCAATATTCTGTGCAACCACAGGATGTGGAGTGTCCTATGCAGACCACATGAATAATTCAAACTTACTGACAAAGTGTGTGTACACATTTCACGTTTACTATCAGTGCAGGAGAATCTTGTCTGAACTTCAGGCACCAATGCCGCATGAAAAGAGCTGGAACCCATTCAACAATAGGATAAACATGAAAGTGTATGAGCGTCTCTGCAATGAATTCAATATAGATTTTAAGACCGACTTTAGGCAAAAGCAAGACAAAAACCATGGCATGGGAACACTATATTTATGGGGTGTCCACAGGAGGTATAATTTTGATTACTGGCCAGGTCATACATCTTTTTCTTCAAATGTGCAGGTACAGTTAGGATCAATAGAACAACAGCACCACAATGCATGGACTACTTTTATATTAGACACCGGCAAAGGTTTCACTGGATCAGGTGTTGAAAGGATCAATGAATCTATCCGAACATATGCGTGGTGCTTGCTAGGCTCGCAGGCACAGACACGATCAAACATAATGAGAACAAGCACAGGGTTTGGTGCGCAGAAACAGTTGTTATCAAATTTAGAAGATGTCATAAACTCTGCAGTTGATCTGCCTTCCAGCATCAAAAGGTATCAAGACTCTCTCCGTTATGCAAGATCAAAAGTTGACTTTGCTGTTGGTAACGGCCTTTACATGTTACCTTCTGATCTCCAGCTGCAGATTGGAACAATAACAAATTATAACAATGAAATCATTATTGCTAGTGACACCCAGCCGCTTGGAAAGGGTGAAGAACTGAATTCAGAAATCAGAACGATGCTACAGCCATATCACAATGAACAGAAACAAAGCGTGACAAGTGAAGATCACGCTGCAGGTGAAGATCATTCTGTCACTAGTGATGATCAAGCTGTTAGTATTAGTGATGATCATGAATCGCAGAAGACTGCTCTAGTAATTGGTGGAGTGGGTGTAGGCTTACTTTTGCTTTATTCTCGTTAGCAGAACACCTGCAATTAAAACTATTAGAGTCCAGAGATGTTCAGCCATGAAACCAACAACTTTACCTGCAAAAGATAACAGCCAGCTAACAATTGAACCAATGATTCCTGGAAGTGCATCCAAAGCTTTTGCTGCTAGTTTCTTTAATAGTTCTGCAATGTGTTTGAGTTGTTTCTTTACCCATCCCGGATCAGATGGAGGTGAAGGTGAAGGTGGAGGTGGAGGTGTGACAGTGCCACCTGTGAGTGTTAACACTAATGTGCTTATTGCAAATCCTAACGCAGTTAGTATACTAGCTATTGTGATTCCCTGCTCTCTGAAAAGCGTTCTAATTCTTTCAGCAAGAGTTGTGTCTTCGTAAAGGATTCTTTGAATTGTATTTTTTATTCTGCTGACCTGTGTTCTCAGTTGTTCTCTATTGTTACTTAGAACTTCTAACCTTATGGCTTTCTCCTCCTGCAAATCTTTTAAACGCTTAGAAATTCTGTTTTTTACTTCTTGTTCTAGGTTCAAATCATCAGCATCAGCAAGTTTTTGTTTCTCTTTGTTTATATCTTCATCCAGCTGACCTAGTTTTGACAGATTATTTGCTATTTCACCTCTGATGGTTTGTAGTGATTGATTAAGGGCTTCTATTTCTCTCATAGGTAATAGTTCATGTGGAGTCTTCAATGAAGTTTCCTCAGAAAAAGAAGTCTCTATCTCTTGTATAAGTTGATCAGCCTCATCTGCAAGTTTATTAAGATCTTGCAATGGAACAGATTCTATTTGAGTAGCAGTTGGTAGTCCTAGTTCTGCTTGTTGAAGTAAGGAAACAACATGGGAAGATGATGACCGTGTGCTAGGCACAATATCTAATTGCCTAAGTCGATTAGCAGTAAGTTTTTGTTTTAGTGAAACTTTTGATAGAAACTTAGCAGGATTAGATTTATATGTAAGTTGGACTTTTTCTCCTTTATCGCTAGTTGTATATAAATGATTTGCTTCCATTTTGAACTGGTTTGGATCTAAAACATCAGGTTCTTCTCCTAAACTTTTGTAGAAATCTCTAACTTTACCTTCCAGAAGTTCATGTCGTGCCACCTCATAATGCAGTGAATGATGGTAGGGAACCAAAGGGATTGCTTCGCTCATGTCGTCCGCTGGCTCAAATAAATCTTCAAATCCACCTTCTGCCATTTGTAACTTATTTTTTATTTTGAAAATAAAAAAAGATGGCACAATCGTTCGGTTCTGTTCTTGATCCTTACAGAAGGCTGAAAGAACCTCTCGGGGTAAAAGGAATAAGGCAAACAGTTATAGTCACAAATAATCCTTCTACTATTGATCAGAATGAAATACTTACTGTTAGGTTTCCTAATCTGGGTAAGAACGATGTTATTGTACCAGGCACTGTAAGACTATCATTCAAATTAGAATTAGAATCTGGCTCAGATGCAAATAGGACTTTGGCTTATAATGTAGGAAGAGCAATTGTGAGGAAGATTACTGTCAAACTGGAAGGGCGGGAAGTGATGTCATTGAATAATGCAGATGTATTTTTAGTTTATGCAGATAATTGGTTAACTGACAATGAAAAGAAAAACAGAGTGTTTCAAGGGATTCAGTCAGACAATGGGATAAAAGTTAGAATAGGAGCAGGAGATAAAGCTGACAACAAAAAAGATAACGCTGTCAATGTTGCTTTTGGAAACAAATTTTGTATTCCACTTGACTTTGAACTCATAAATTCACATCCTCCCTTCTATCAAGGAGCATTGCGTGACAGGCTGTCATACGACCTGACTTTCAATAGTTATGATCGTGTTATGCTTTCACAAGACCCGGAAGCAAAGTATAAGGTGTCTGGAATTTCTTTAGAGTTTGATGTTGTAAACCATCCTGAACTGGCTAGACTTATAGAAAATCAGTACAGTTCTAAGCTGCCTATCTATTATGAAAGAGTGTTGAATCACAGTACACTTTCAAAAAGCCAGGCTGATCCAATCTGGAACATTAACTTGAATACACCAGCTAGGTCAATGAAGGGAATACTTATGTTGTTTGAGGAACCAAAAGATTCATATGAAAGGCAAATAGAAAAGTTTTACAATCCACTAATCAATAGAGTATATTGCACAATTGAAGGGCAGCCAAACCAAATATTTGCATCTGGCATGCTGCCATACCAACACTATGATGAAGCAAGAAAGTACTTTACTGGAGGAAGATTGAAAGACCCAACATCTGATCTTGTGGCTAAAGATCTACATTTACACGGTGTTGGCGTAGAAGATTTCTTGACAAATAAATATGCGTTATGGCTGGATCTCAGAACAACTGACGACAACAAACTGCATGGAAGTGGAAGGCGAATTGAAAACGGATCAGAAGGAATCACAATACAAATTGAAAAGGAAGTAGGGAGTAGTAGTAAATCAGTTAAGATCTACGTGTTTGTTGTGTCAGATGCGCAGTTAAACATCTCTGAAAGCAGATTACAGGATATTGTTTATTGAACGTGTTAAAATGAAGTATCTAGATTTTCTTCCAAAAGATCCACACTGTTCTTTGATTTGTGGGGCAACAGGTTGCGGCAAAACAAGATATGTTTTGGATTTATTACAAACTGTTTACATAAATCACTTTGAACACATAGTCATATTCTGTCCAACCATAAAGCATAACAGAACATACAAGGAGAGAAAATTCATATGGTCTGATCAAAATATATTTATTGTAAATCCTTCTGATCGTCTAAATGTTTGCTTGGAGCATTATTTCGATCTTTTTCAGAACACGCCAACACTGTTTATTATTGATGACTGTGCAGCAGAACGTGACATTGTTAGAAAGAAAAGTGCACTAGCAAAGCTTGCATTCAGTGGACGACATGCATTAATATCAGTTTGGATATTAACACAAAAATACAATGCAGTTCTGAAAGACTTTAGAGAGCAACTCAAAACAATAACATTGTTCTATTCAAAGGACCGTGACAGTTTTGAAGAGTGTCTTCGAGAAAATGATGTCATTGAAAACAAACAGGAGAGAGAAAGAATAAAGAATAATCTGAAATCTTCTAAGCACTCGAAACTGGTTTTAAAAACTGATCAACCAGTTCAGTATGTATGTTTGTAGAAATCCTTGCTAAGTTCTTACCAAGTTCTTACTCAAGTTCTTGTCAAGTTCTTACTCAAGTTCTTGTCAAGTTCTTGTCAAGTTCTTACTAAGTTCTTGTCAAGTTCCTACCTAAGTTCTTACTCAAGTTCCTACCTAAGTTCTTGTTAAGTTCCTACCTAAGTTCTTACTCAAGTTTAATTACTAGATTTTAATTTTATTCTGCATCAAAATAAAATGAACTGTGATGAATTGCTGATGCAGACTGCTACAGATATTGAAATCTGTGACAGTAGGACTATACCTGATAAAAAAGAAAGATTGTATTCACTTGCTGTTTGTGGAAAAACAAAACACTACCTTGGGCAGCAGTTAACTGTGGAAGAAGTACAACATCTTTCCTCAGAAGATATAGAAAAGTATCATGGACGGTATGAATCAGTGCTTGGTTCTAAGATGGTTAGAAGTATTGGACAGACTGTTATAGGTTTGTACACAAAGATTTTTGGACATTTTACACCTCTCGACTCGGAGGAAGACTTAACACATGATCTAACTCATGACCCTGTTGTTTCCAAGTCCCTCGAATCTCTTGCCTGTGGCCTGTATTATCGATTTGGTGCTTTATTAGTACCATTTGTTGCTGGATTAATTACTTTCAAACACATTAATTTTCAGAATAAAAAAGATGACGGATCAGTTGAAGCAGACAGTGGAGCAGACGAAAATACCAGAAGTGAACACAGTGACAAAGAAACCTGGTAGAGTAGAAGCAGGAAAAAAACTAGCCGAATGGAACAGACAAAAAAAGTTAAATCAAAAGGCAAAGCAGAACATTATGTCTGAAGTTGAGCAGACACCAAACATTCCTGAAGTGACTAAGGTCACACAAACTGATCAAGAATTAAAATCTTCATTTCTATCATACAGAAAAGTAGCTGTAGCAGCTGTTGTTGGAGGAGGTGGATACTTGCTTTACAAACTTTGGCAAGGCAAATATAAAGTGTCAGAAAAACCAAAATCAGAAACACCAAAATCAGAAACACCAAAACCAACAAACAAAGCAGTACAAACAATAAAAAAGCCCACAGTAGTACCTGCAGTGGATTCATTTCATATGGAATAATTTTAATATTTTAATTTTGATAACATAAAAATGAGTTCTGAAAAGACAATAGTTAATCTAGTTTATCACGCTGCAGTGATTGGAGGCTTGAGTGTAGGTTACACAATGCTGGGTAAAAGTCTCCTCAGAATGAAACCAGCCGACTTGGGAAAGTTAGACTTCGAAGACGGTGCTAAACTAATTGGTGTTGTGACAGCTTCCTTTGCAACAAAAGACTTCCTGGTGAAGCAAGGAATTATTCCAGAAAATATAAACATGTAAGACAATAAAATGGCTAGCTTGGTTATGATGGTGGGAGGTGCGATTGTAAATGCGCTTGCATTTTCTGGCAGCAACTATTTGTTTTCTAAACTGCAAAATGGTGAAGAGAGGGAAAGGCACAACAAAGCCATGGAACAACTGGAGAAAGCACAGGATGAATACGAGAAGAAACGAATTGCGCAGTTAGACTTTATGAATGATAAACTCAGGCAGCAAGGACATGCAAACAAAACCTTTGCCAATGTTGATGCAGCCATTCAAGAATACTATCTTGTAACTGGAAAGAAAATGAAGACAAGTGCTCCTCCAAAACTGGGTGACTTTTATCAGCCTTCAGAAGAGCAGAAGGTGGGCGAGATTGTTTTCATTGTTATTGGTATGGCTGTTGTTTACTTTATTGCGCGTGCTGTCAAATCTTAATATTCTGTCATTTAAAAAACCATGAGTGATGCTTTGTTATCTAAAATATATTATTCCCCAAAAGGATACTGGAAAGGAAGAACTGCTATTGACAAGCTCAGTGACGCAGCAGGTGTTTCTCAAGATATAGCAAAGAAATGGTTGTCAAAGCAGGCAGTTTGGCAGATCTATTTACCTGCACCAAGAAAAATTACACGACCACACTTTGTTAACATTAAACCGAATGACACTCATCAAATAGACCTGCTGTATTTACCGCATGACACAGTCAGAAGGAAGAAATATAAGTATGCACTGACTGTAGTTGATGTTGCAACAAGATACAAAGATGCTGAACCGTTGACAGAGAAAAGTGCTATAGCTACAGCTGTTGCCCTGCAAGAAATTTACAGACGTGGACCACTAAAGTATCCCAGAATGATTCAGTGCGATGATGGTAAGGAGTTTAAAGGAGCTGTCAACCA
Source organism: Littorina saxatilis (assembly GCF_037325665.1). Classification (NCBI taxonomy): domain Eukaryota; kingdom Metazoa; phylum Mollusca; class Gastropoda; order Littorinimorpha; family Littorinidae; genus Littorina; species Littorina saxatilis. Next base: position 39,855 of record NW_027127343.1, read on the forward strand.
GCTTCTGTTAAAACATCATGTTACAGTGAAGAGAGGTATTCCAGGAAACCACAGGTCACAGGCTATTGTTGAGAGCTTTAACAAACAGTTGGCAGAAAAACTGTTTTCATATCAGTACCATCAGGAATTTTTGGACACAGAAAGTAAATTGCGTAACACTGAATGGGTCAAAAGATTACCATCAGTACTTAGAGCAATGAATCTGGAGGTATTTAAAGCTACAGGGTTAAGACCAGTTGATGCAATCAAACAGAAAACAATACCTGTTGCTCCAAAGTCAACAACACCAGTGGCATTACTACCTTTCAATCAGAAAGTCAGATATTTATATGCACCCGGTGAAGCTGAGGGTGACAGCAGGAAGCGTGCAACGGATCCAATCTGGAGTATTGACATTCATGAAATCAAGAGAGTAGTAGAGACAAATCCACCTATATATTACTTGAGAGAACCAGCACCGCAAAGAGCCTTTGTAAAAGAGGAATTACAATTAGTTCCACGTGGTACAAATGTTAAATGATTTTTTATTTCAGATTTTATAGTGTTAACAAAAATGGAAGCTCTGAGAAAGAATTCTAAGCAACTTCATTTTTTTAATTTATATTTTTATTTTGAGTTATAAAATCAAACTCACAGCGATGGAAGACTCTGTATTAGAATCTTTATCGACAGTATTTGACACCGTTGAATTACAAGTAACGGATCCTCAAAATGTGCAGTCCAGTGTGCAAGACGCCATTGAACAAATTCCAAACAATTTGTTGATTGAACCTCCAGTAAAAGTGCAGATAGTCAGTTTAATAAAATACAAAACAGTCAGTGATGAGGTGCTAGAAGTTCATGTTTCAACCAGACAACTAGCACTTAATTCTATGGCAGAATTGAATGGAAACTGGGCAGATGAAATGATGAAACGGTTTGAGCAAGCTGCAGAGGATGCAAAGATGAAAGGATCCGGATGGTCAGAAGGTGAAATTCTAAAAATAGAATTGAAGCTAAGTAAATTTGCCCCCATCAGAGGTAGAAGTTACATACCTTTACCTCCTGCTCTTGTCAAAAAACGTGCTGTGCTGAACATAAAGAATGATGATGACAAATGTTTTATGTGGTGTGTTCTGGCAAGACTGTACAGTGTAAAGAAAAATGCAGAAAGAGTGTCGAACTATCATGCATACAGAAATAAACTAAACTTTACTGGTATTGAATTTCCTGTCAGCATTACAAGCATTGACAAATTTGAACAGCAAAACAAACCCATCACCGTAAATGTTTACACGTGGGATGAGGAAGATGAACTGAAACCAGTCAGAATATCAAAGAACTCACCAACGATTGGTGATTGTGATACTAACCATGTTGACATGTTACTAATGACTGATGGTGTAAAATATCATTACACTTTGATTCGTACAATGAGTAGACTGATGGCGAGCACAAGCAATCACAATAGTAAACAAGACTTTTGTAGGCGATGTCTCTTGCGTATTCCATCAATTCATGCAGCACTTATACACAAGCAACATTGTAAGAGCGTTGATGATGCGGTTGTGAAGTTAACAACACCACCGCCAGACAGCAAAGTGTATTTTAAGAATGTATGCAAACTACAGAAAAGTCCTTATGTTGTTTATGCTGACTTTGAATCTATCATTGTGCCATATGAAGGACCTTTACCAAAAGACCTACCTAAAACAGTAACTCTAAGTAATCATCAAGTCTGTTCATATGCATTTATTGTTGTTAGTTCAGATGGTAAACATTCTAAACCGCAATTGTACAGAGGACCTAATGCAGCAAAGAACTTCTTACAGCAAATGAACCAAGTGCGAAATGACTGCTCCAAACAACTGAATCTTTCAGACATTGTTATGAAACCTGAAGACCAAGAACAGTTTAACTCTACCACACAGTGTTGGATATGCGAACAAAGTCTAACACCAAACACAGACAATCCAATAGTAAGAGATCATGATCATGTAAGTGGGCAGTTCCGAGGAGCAGCACACAGCAAATGTAATCTACAATTAAAGTTTGATCCTAAGACTTGGAAGCTTCCAATCTTCTTCCATAACTTGCGCGGTTATGATTCACATCTGATCATGCAGGCAGTAACTGATGAATACAAAGCAAGATGCATTGCGCAGTCTTCAGAAAAGTACATGGCCTTTACTCTGAATAGTTTATACTTCTACGATTCTGCTCAACATCTGATGGGAACACTTGAGTCTTTATCTTCATCACTAACTGCTTTCCCAATCACATGTAAGTACTTTGACAGTGACTTAGTTAGAAAGGGAGTCTATCCATATGAATACATGGATTCGTGGGAGAGGTTTGATGAAGATGAGTTACCACCAAAGGATGCTTACTTCTCACGGCTGAAGGGTAAAGGTATAAGTGACGAAGACTATGAACACGCTAAGACTGCATGGAATAAATTAGGATGTAATACAATGGGTGATTATCATGATCAATATTTGTTGGCTGATGTTTGTTTACTTGCAGATATATTTGAGAATTACAGAAGAACATGTATGAAGCACTACAATCTAGATCCTTCACATTACATATCTGCACCAGGTATGAGCTGGGATGCATTTCTTAGATTTACAGGAGTAAAGATTGACTTGCTATCAGATCTTCCTACACTTCAGATGATTGAAAATGGACTACGTGGAGGAATCAGTATGGCTTCACACAATTACTGCAAAGCCAACAACAAATACTTGGACGACTTTGATCCTATGAAACCTTCTAATTACATCATGTATCTAGATGCAAACAATTTGTATGGTTGGGCAATGTGTCAGACGCTTCCACTTCGGAACTTTAAGATCTATTCAGGACCATTTTCACAATGTGTTGTGCTGGCAATATTAAAAGCAGGCCCAGACAGTCGAAAGGGATGGATACTAGAAGTTGACTTAGACTATCCACTATCACTTCATGATCTACATAATGATTATCCTTTAGCGGCTGAGAGGTTAAAAGTAAACCCAAGAGAACCTCCAAAGCTGGTGCCCAATCTGTTTCACAAAAAGAAGTATGTGTGTCACTACAGACTGTTACAGTTTTACATTAGACATGGATTAATTTTGAAGGCTGTTCATCGTATAATTTTATTTGATCAAGAACAGTTTATGAAACCTTACATCATGAAAAACACAGAACTGAGAACCAAAGCCGCTGATGCATCAGAGAAAGACTTTTTTAAACTGATGAACAACAGTTGCTTTGGTAAGACAATGGAAAACCCACACAAGAGAAAGGATGTTAGACTTGTTACAAGAGAAAATGAGGCCATCAAGCTGACATCCAAACCACAGTATCAAGACTTTAAATACTTTCATGAACAGCTGTATGGTATCTTAATGAAAAAACTTGTAGTCAAGCTTGACAAACCAGTATTCATAGGCTTTACTGTGCTAGAGTTGTCAAAACTGTTGATGCTTGAGTTTTTGTATGATTATTTGAAACCAAGATATCCCAAATCGAGAGTACTTTACACAGACACAGATTCATTCTTACTTGACATTCCAGCGGATGACATTTACAAAGATCTAGAAGCTGAAAGTCCTGCAGTAAAAGGAAAAGATTCTTTTTATGACACTTGCGACTACCCTAAAGAATCACCATTGCACTCAAATGTTAACAAGAAGGTTATTGGAAAGATGAAAGATGAAATGAATGGGAAGATAATTAAGGAGTATGTTGGATTGCGTGCAAAGATGTACAGTGTTGCAAGTGAGAAAGGGGTGGTTAAAAAAGCAAAGGGTGTAAGCAAACAGGTTGTAAAGTCGAGCATATCGCATGATAACTACAAGGAAGCACTGTTTCAGAAGCGAGTGTTTCACCATGACAACCCTAAGATCAGTTCCGCGCTTCATCAGATCAACACAACTATTGTAAACAAGAAATCTTTAGATGCTAATGACACAAAGCGCGTTTATTCATCACCAGAATATTCTTATGCAATTGGCCACTGGAGAACAAACGCGGCTTCAAATAGTCTGAGTGTGTAATAAGAATTTTTGTCAATCGGGAAAACCCGCTATGACGGGGAAGTGTTTGTGAAAGGGGAGTAGGCTTTGTTGAGTTTCAAAGCAGCCACCAAGTACACTTTTCAAAGCTTGATTCAATAAACAAGTTTTAATATTCATGAACCACGTGATACACCAGAACCAATCGTGGTGGAACAATATTAAACAAGTCATTTGCATAAAGTGCACTCGGTGGCCGCCTGAAAAGGCAGCCTAAATATTGAAGCGTTGTGAAGCGAAGCGTTGAAACAGAGTGACCCAAGCCGCCGGTTTACCAGCAAGACCTACCGTTCACGCGTGAACGGTACTATTTTTAGAATCCTAGAATTCTTGAGAATTTCGGAGCTGGCTTGTTTCTGGTACAGGCAAAATTGAGTTTGTGTAACACAGGAAGTTGTGAAATACGTCACGGCAAAATTGTTACCAAAAACATCATAGATCGTATTGTGCAGGGTCAACTGCAACAAACTCAAACCGAGCCATTCATACCTTCTTGTATTTGAGCGACTTATATACCGACATTTTTAGTTCTTATTTTCAGCACAGGTGTAGGAAAAATCATATACCAAAGTCTTATTTATTTTCTAATTTAACATTTTTTTTACAAATATGACCATGGTCTTTTAAACATACAGTGACATTAAACATTGTTATGTTAAAAAAAAGAAAAAAGAAAGAAAGCTTTTGCGCACAAATCAGAAATACAGGCCAAACCGTGAGTTTCTGTGGCAAAGCGCGACAGAGGAAATTGCACTGGTTTTATTTTTAGATCAGTGGGAAATTTTCAAGAACAGACGCTTGCATTTGGATGTGTCCAATGATAGTAGGTTTGGTTGTGATCAATCAGAATAATGTAGGCAGGGATGTCGTTAGGCGTCGGACATCGGACATATAACGATGAAAATCCCCAAATGTCCGATTCACATTGCCGCATGTCGGTCAGATGTCCTATCGTTTTAGCCTGAGCGTGGTCATTGTCCGATATGTACTCCATTCCTTCAGACAGCGCGATATTCGTTAATTTTCATTTCAAGATACAAATCTTCTAAAAGACCGAACGCTCTCGTGTTCAGCTGACACTGAAGTTGTCAGTGCCGTATGATCTTTTCTTTTGTTGGGAATTCCCGAACCGTCTGGTGCAGCCACAGAGTCTGAGATGCAGCGCTGATCTAAACTGAATAGTGCATGCTACAGGAGTACGGGAGACAACTCCAACTGACTAAATTTGTCGTCTGCTTTTGTTTTCGATACGAGACGATTATTTAGCTTGAACACCTGCAACGGCTCGTAATTTCCGTGGTTGTATAAGAGAAAGGGAGAATGTACGTTCTGGGTTACTGATTCCGACAGACCCGGGATTGGTTCAAAACAACCTTACTTTACTGTATTTTTTTTTTGTATGGATTTATGCAGTATTTTTCTGATTTTGTCGCATGTTTCATTTTAGTAAAAGTTTAGTCCAGAAGCCTATTTTGCGTTAATATTTAGGGTCTGTCGGAATCGGTGAGCCAGAACGTACATTCTCCCTTTCTCTAGGTTTCATAAACTGTTCTTGATCAAATAAAATTATACGATGAACAGCCTTCAAAATTAATCCATGTCTAATGTAAAACTGTAACAGTCTGTAGTGACACACATACTTCTTTTTGTGAAACAGATTGGGCACCAGCTTTGGAGGTTCTCTTGGGTTTACTTTTAACCTCTCAGCCGCTAAAGGATAATCATTATGTAGATCATGAAGTGATAGTGGATAGTCTAAGTCAACTTCTAGTATCCATCCCTTTCGACTGTCTGGGCCTGCTTTTAATATTGTCAGCACAACACATTGTGAAAATGGTCCTGAATAGATCTTAAAGTTCCGAAGTGGAAGCGTCTGACACATTGCCCAACCATACAAATTGTTTGCATCTAGATACATGATGTAATTAGAAGGTTTCATAGGATCAAAGTCGTCCAAGTATTTGTTGTTGGCTTTGCAGTAATTGTGTGAAGCCATACTGATTCCTCCACGTAGTCCATTTTCAATCATCTGAAGTGTAGGTAGATCTGATAGCAAGTCAATCTTTACTCCTGTAAATCTAAGAAATGCATCCCAGCTCATGCCTGGTGCAGATATGTAATGTGAAGGATCTAGATTGTAGTGCTTCATACATGTTCTTCTGTAATTCTCAAATATATCTGCAAGTAAACAAACATCAGCCAACAAATATTGATCATGATAATCACCCATTGTATTACATCCTAATTTATTCCATGCAGTCTTAGCGTGTTCATAGTCTTCGTCACTTATACCTTTACCCTTCAGCCGTGAGAAGTAAGCATCCTTTGGTGGTAACTCATCTTCATCAAACCTCTCCCACGAATCCATGTATTCATATGGATAGACTCCCTTTCTAACTAAGTCACTGTCAAAGTACTTACATGTGATTGGGAAAGCAGTTAGTGATGAAGATAAAGACTCAAGTGTTCCCATCAGATGTTGAGCAGAATCGTAGAAGTATAAACTATTCAGAGTAAAGGCCATGTACTTTTCTGAAGACTGCGCAATGCATCTTGCTTTGTATTCATCAGTTACTGCCTGCATGATCAGATGTGAATCATAACCGCGCAAGTTATGGAAGAAGATTGGAAGCTTCCAAGTCTTAGGATCAAACTTTAATTGTAGATTACATTTGCTGTGTGCTGCTCCTCGGAACTGCCCACTTACATGATCATGATCTCTTACTATTGGATTGTCTGGGTTTGGTGTTAGACTTTGTTCGCATATCCAACACTGTGTGGTAGAGTTAAACTGTTCTTGGTCTTCAGGTTTCATAACAATGTCTGAAAGATTCAGTTGTTTGGAGCAGTCATTTCGCACTTGGTTCATTTGTTGTAAGAAGTTCTTTGCTGCATTAGGTCCTCTGTACAATTGCGGTTTAGAATGTTTACCATCTGAACTAACAACAATAAATGCATATGAACAGACTTGATGATTACTTAGAGTTACTGTTTTAGGTAGGTCTTTTGGTAAAGGTCCTTCATATGGCACAATGATAGATTCAAAGTCAGCATAAACAACATAAGGACTTTTCTGTAGTTTGCATACATTCTTAAAATACACTTTGCTGTCTGGCGGTGGTGTTGTTAACTTCACAACCGCATCATCAACGCTCTTACAATGTTGCTTGTGTATAAGTGCTGCATGAATTGATGGAATACGCAAGAGACATCGCCTACAAAAGTCTTGTTTACTATTGTGATTGCTTGTGCTCGCCATCAGTCTACTCATTGTACGAATCAAAGTGTAATGATATTTTACACCATCAGTCATTAGTAACATGTCAACATGGTTAGTATCACAATCACCAATCGTTGGTGAGTTCTTTGATATTCTGACTGGTTTCAGTTCATCTTCCTCATCCCACGTGTAAACATTTACGGTGATGGGTTTGTTTTGCTGTTCAAATTTGTCAATGCTTGTAATGCTGACAGGAAATTCAATACCAGTAAAGTTTAGTTTATTTCTGTATGCATGATAGTTAGACACTCTTTCTGCATTTTTCTTTACACTGTACAGTCTTGCCAGAACACACCACATAAAACATTTGTCATCATCATTCTTTATGTTCAGCACAGCACGTTTTTTGACAAGAGCAGGAGGTAAAGGTATGTAACTTCTACCTCTGATGGGGGCAAATTTACTTAGCTTCAATTCTATTTTAGAATTTCACCTTCTGACCATCCGGATCCTTTCATCTTTGCATCCTCTGCAGCTTGCTCAAACCGTTTCATCATTTCATCTGCCCAGTTTCCATTCAATTCTGTCATAGAATTAAGTGCTAGTTGTCTGGTTGAAACATGAACTTCTAGCACCTCATCACTGACTGTTTTGTATTTTATTAAACTGACTATCTGCACTTTTACTGGAGGTTCAATCAACAAATTGTTTGGAATTTGTTCAATGGCGTCTTGCACACTGGACTGCACATTTTGAGGATCCGTTACTTGTAATTCAACGGTGTCAAATACTGTCGATAAAGATTCCAATACAGAGTCTTCCATCGCTGTGAGTTTGATTTTATAACTCAAAATAAAAATATAAATTAAAAAAATGAAGTTGCAATTCTTTCTCAGAGCTTCCATTTTTGTTAACACTATAAAATCTGAAATAAAAAATCATTTAACATTTGTACCACGTGGAACTAATTGTAATTCCTCTTTTACAAAGGCTCTTTGCGGTGCTGGTTCTCTCAAGTAATATATAGGTGGATTTGTCTCTACTACTCTCTTGATTTCATGAATGTCAATACTCCAGATTGGATCCGTTGCACGCTTCCTGCTGTCACCCTCAGCTTCACCGGGTGCATATAAATATCTGACTTTCTGATTGAAAGGTAGTAATGCCACTGGTGTTGTTGACTTTGGAGCAACAGGTATTGTTTTCTGTTTGATTGCATCAACTGGTCTTAACCCTGTAGCTTTAAATACCTCCAGATTCATTGCTCTAAGTACTGATGGTAATCTTTTGACCCATTCAGTGTTACGCAATTTACTTTCTGTGTCCAAAAATTCCTGATGGTACTGATATGAAAACAGTTTTTCTGCCAACTGTTTGTTAAAGCTCTCAACAATAGCCTGTGACCTGTGGTTTCCTGGAATACCTCTCTTCACTGTAACATGATGTTTTAACAGAAGCTGGTTGACAGCTCCTTTAAACTCCTTACCATCATCGCACTGAATCATTCTGGGATACTTTAGTGGTCCACGTCTGTAAATTTCTTGCAGGGCAACAGCTGTAGCTATAGCACTTTTCTCTGTCAACGGTTCAGCATCTTTGTATCTTGTTGCAACATCAACTACAGTCAGTGCATACTTATATTTCTTCCTTCTGACTGTGTCATGCGGTAAATACAGCAGGTCTATTTGATGAGTGTCATTCGGTTTAATGTTAACAAAGTGTGGTCGTGTAATTTTTCTTGGTGCAGGTAAATAGATCTGCCAAACTGCCTGCTTTGACAACCATTTCTTTGCTATATCTTGAGAAACACCTGCTGCGTCACTGAGCTTGTCAATAGCAGTTCTTCCTTTCCAGTATCCTTTTGGGGAATAATATATTTTAGATAACAAAGCATCACTCATGGTTTTTTAAATGACAGAATATTAAGATTTGACAGCACGCGCAATAAAGTAAACAACAGCCATACCAATAACAATGAAAACAATCTCGCCCACCTTCTGCTCTTCTGAAGGCTGATAAAAGTCACCCAGTTTTGGAGGAGCACTTGTCTTCATTTTCTTTCCAGTTACAAGATAGTATTCTTGAATGGCTGCATCAACATTGGCAAAGGTTTTGTTTGCATGTCCTTGCTGCCTGAGTTTATCATTCATAAAGTCTAACTGCGCAATTCGTTTCTTCTCGTATTCATCCTGTGCTTTCGCCAGTTGTTCCATGGCTTTGTTGTGCCTTTCCCTCTCTTCACCATTTTGCAGTTTAGAAAACAAATAGTTGCTGCCAGAAAATGCAAGCGCATTTACAATCGCACCTCCCACCATCATAACCAAGCTAGCCATTTTATTGTCTTACATGTTTATATTTTCTGGAATAATTCCTTGCTTCACCAGGAAGTCTTTTGTTGCAAAGGAAGCTGTCACAACCCCAATTAGTTTAGCACCGTCTTCGAAGTCTAACTTTCCCAAGTCGGCTGGTTTCATTCTGAGGAGACTTTTACCCAGCATTGTGTAACCTACACTCAAGCCTCCAATCACTGCAGCGTGATAAACTAGATTAACTATTGTCTTTTCAGAACTCATTTTTATGTTATCAAAATTAAAATATTAAAATTATTCCATATGAAATGAATCCACTGCAGGTACTACTGTGGGCTTTTTTATTGTTTGTACTGCTTTGTTTGTTGGTTTTGGTGTTTCTGATTTTGGTGTTTCTGATTTTGGTGTTTCTGACACTTTATATTTGCCTTGCCAAAGTTTGTAAAGCAAGTATCCACCTCCTCCAACAACAGCTGCTACAGCTACTTTTCTGTATGATAGAAATGAAGATTTTAATTCTTGATCAGTTTGTGTGACCTTAGTCACTTCAGGAATGTTTGGTGTCTGCTCAACTTCAGACATAATGTTCTGCTTTGCCTTTTGATTTAACTTTTTTTGTCTGTTCCATTCGGCTAGTTTTTTTCCTGCTTCTACTCTACCAGGTTTCTTTGTCACTGTGTTCACTTCTGGTATTTTCGTCTGCTCCACTGTCTGCTTCAACTGATCTGTCATCTTTTTTATTCTGAAAATTAATGTGTTTGAAAGTAATTAATCCAGCAACAAATGGTACTAATAAAGCACCAAATCGATAATACAGGCCACAGGCAAGAGATTCGAGGGACTTGGAAACAACAGGGTCATGAGTTAGATCATGTGTTAAGTTTTCCTCCGAGTCGAGAGGTGTAAAATGTCCAAAAATCTTTGTGTACAAACCTATAACAGTCTGTCCAATACTTCTAACCATCTTAGAACCAAGCACTGATTCATACCGTCCATGATACTTTTCTATATCTTCTGAGGAAAGATGTTGTACTTCTTCCACAGTTAACTGCTGCCCAAGGTAGTGTTTTGTTTTTCCACAAACAGCAAGTGAATACAATCTTTCTTTTTTATCAGGTATAGTCCTACTGTCACAGATTTCAATATCTGTAGCAGTCTGCATCAGCAATTCATCACAGTTCATTTTATTTTGATGCAGAATAAAATAAAAATCTAGTAATTAAACTTGAGTAAGAACTTAGGTAGGAACTTAACAAGAACTTAGGTAGGAACTTGAGTAAGAACTTAGGTAAGAACTTAACAAGAACTTGAGTAAGAACTTAGTAAGAACTTGACAAGAACTTGACAAGAACTTGAGTAAGAACTTGACAAGAACTTGACAAGAACTTGAGTAAGAACTTGACAAGAACTTGACAAGAACTTGACAAGAACTTAGCAAGGATTTCTACAAACATACATACTGAACTGGTTGATCAGTTTTTAAAACCAGTTTCGAGTGCTTAGAATATTTCAGATTATTCTTTATTCTTTCTCTCTCCTGTTTGTTTTCAATGACATCATTTTCTCGAAGACACTCTTCAAAACTGTCACGGTCCTTTGAATAGAACAATGTTATTGTTTTGAGTTGCTCTCTAAAGTCTTTCAGAACTGCATTGTATTTTTGTGTTAATATCCAAACTGATATCAATGCATGTCGTCCACTGAATGCAAGCTTTGCTAGTGCACTTTTCTTTCTAACAATGTCACGTTCTGCTGCACAGTCATCAATAATAAACAGTGTTGGCGTGTTCTGAAAAAGATCGAAATAATGCTCCAAGCAAACATTTAGACGATCAGAAGGATTTACAATAAATATATTTTGATCAGACCATATGAATTTTCTCTCCTTGTATGTTCTGTTATGCTTTATGGTTGGACAGAATATGACTATGTGTTCAAAGTGATTTATGTAAACAGTCTGTAATAAATCCAAAACATATCTTGTTTTGCCGCAACCTGTTGCCCCACAAATCAAAGAACAGTGTGGATCTTTTGGAAGAAAATCTAGATACTTCATTTTAACACGTTCAATAAACAATATCCTGTAATCTGCTTTCAGAGATGTTTAACTGCGCATCTGACACAACAAACACGTAGATCTTAACTGATTTACTACTACTCCCTACTTCCTTTTCAATTTGTATTGTGATTCCTTCTGATCCGTTTTCAATTCGCCTTCCACTTCCATGCAGTTTGTTGTCGTCAGTTGTTCTGAGATCCAGCCATAACGCATATTTATTTGTCAAGAAATCTTCTACGCCAACACCGTGTAAATGTAGATCTTTAGCCACAAGATCAGATGTTGGGTCTTTCAATCTTCCTCCAGTAAAGTACTTTCTTGCTTCATCATAGTGTTGGTATGGCAGCATGCCAGATGCAAATATTTGGTTTGGCTGCCCTTCAATTGTACAATATACTCTATTGATTAGTGGATTGTAAAACTTTTCTATTTGCCTTTCATATGAATCTTTTGGTTCCTCAAACAACATAAGTATTCCCTTCATTGACCTAGCTGGTGTATTCAAGTTAATGTTCCAGATTGGATCAGCCTGGCTTTTTGAAAGTGTACTGTGATTCAACACTCTTTCATAATAGATAGGCAGCTTAGAACTGTACTGATTTTCTATAAGTCTAGCCAGTTCAGGATGGTTTACAACATCAAACTCTAAAGAAATTCCAGACACCTTATACTTTGCTTCCGGGTCTTGTGAAAGCATAACACGATCATAACTATTGAAAGTCAGGTCGTATGACAGCCTGTCACGCAATGCTCCTTGATAGAAGGGAGGATGTGAATTTATGAGTTCAAAGTCAAGTGGAATACAAAATTTGTTTCCAAAAGCAACATTGACAGCGTTATCTTTTTTGTTATTGTCAGCTTTATCTCCTGCTCCTATTCTAACTTTTATCCCATTGTCTGACTGAATCCCTTGAAACACTCTGTTTTTCTTTTCATTGTCAGTCAACCAATTATCTGCATAAACTAAAAATACATCTGCATTATTCAATGACATCACTTCCCGCCCTTCCAGTTTGACAGTAATCTTCCTCACAATTGCTCTTCCTACATTATAAGCCAAAGTCCTATTTTCATCTGAGCCAGATTCTAATTCTAATTTGAATGATAGTCTTACAGTGCCTGGTACAATAACATCGTTCTTACCTAGATTAGGAAACCTAACAGTAAGTATTTCATTCTGATCAATAGTAGAAGGATTATTTGTAACTATAACTGTTTGCCTTATTCCTTTTACCCCGAGAGGTTCTTTCAGCCTTCTGTAAGGATCAAGAACAGAACCGAACGATTGTGCCATCTTTTTTTATTTTCAAAATAAAAAATAAGTTACAAATGGCAGAAGGTGGATTTGAAGATTTATTTGAGCCAGCGGACGACATGAGCGAAGCAATCCCTTTGGTTCCCTACCATCATTCACTGCATTATGAGGTGGCACGACATGAACTTCTGGAAGGTAAAGTTAGAGATTTCTACAAAAGTTTAGGAGAAGAACCTGATGTTTTAGATCCAAACCAGTTCAAAATGGAAGCAAATCATTTATATACAACTAGCGATAAAGGAGAAAAAGTCCAACTTACATATAAATCTAATCCTGCTAAGTTTCTATCAAAAGTTTCACTAAAACAAAAACTTACTGCTAATCGACTTAGGCAATTAGATATTGTGCCTAGCACACGGTCATCACCTTCCCATGTTGTTTCCTTACTTCAACAAGCAGAACTAGGACTACCAACTGCTACTCAAATAGAAT
>NW_027127344.1:0-17419 GCF_037325665.1 Littorina saxatilis
AGAGAGAGAGAGACAGCCAGCCACAAAGACAGAGAGCCAGAGATAGAGACAGACATAGATAGACAGACAGCCACAGAGACCAAGACAGAGACGGAGAAGACAGATCAATCCTCGAGTCCATGCGGCAATTATACCCCTAAAACACCAAACAAACCAACACACACAAAAACACCAACATAATCTTTCGACCTTTTCCATTTGCTCCATTCACCGAGTACACCAGTCCCCATTCACAACCTCGTCTGTCACCCACCCCCACCACCCCCTTTCAGTACTTATTTCGCACAGTGCCGAACCCTGGCTGGTGTTATTCCAACACTTGAAGTGAAAGTAAGCCAGTCGTAGAAGAGTGGAATTCCAATTGAAGTAGTCAGCAGTATTGCGGTGTCGGATGTAATTCCAACAAGGGATGGTGCAAGACAGGCCAAGACAAGAGGAAGACAAAATTACACTTGATTTACACGCTTGCTATCAACCCTCCGACAACCACACGGTCAGAATCAATGGGGAAACAATTGCTGACGTCACGTACGAAGCTTAGTTTAAAGATGCACTCCTTCCAGTGTGAACCATCTTGTCAAATAGCACAGATATGTCCAGACCTTATCATTGGCTGCTTTAGAGCATCCTTCCACTAGGAAGCATTACATTAATCTGCAGTCTGTCCGAATTCAGTTTTGCTGAATTTATTTCAAAGAATGACATTGGAAAGAAAGAAAGAAAGAAAGACAGCAAGAAAGAACGTAAAACGTAAGAAAGCAGGACAGACAGAATGAATGAATAAAAGAAAGAAACCATCACAGATATGTCAAGGCTTTTGCATGGTCTGCCTTAGAGCCGCCTTCAGAGCTGAGACACATACCACAAACATACAACCTGCCCGAATTTATTTGCTGAATTTATTTCTCAGAATGACTTTGGGAAGAAAGAAAGAAAGAAAGAAAGAAAGAAAGAAAGAAAAAGAAAAGAAAAAAGCAAGCAAAAAGGAAAGAAACAAAGGAAGAAAAACAGACAGAAGCAAGGGAACAAAAACAGAATCAAGGCCAGAAAGACCTAAAGAATCGAAGGAAAAAAAGAAGAAGAATAAGCATAAGCGATGCTTTGACGGTGTACGCTCGAAATGATGACTCTGTCTTTTAAAAACAAGCACCTCCGAGCTCATTGCTGACTGTGGCGTTATGGGCGTGTTTACATTCGAGTTAAACTACAATGGAAGACGCTAGCAGTATTGTGGTGTCGGATGTAATTCCAACAAGGGATTGTGCAAGACAGGCGACAAGAGGAAGACAAAATTACACTTGATTTACACGCTTGCTATCAACCCCCCGACAACCACACGATCAGAACCAATGGGGAAACAATTGCTGACGTCACGTATGAAGCTTAGTTTAAAGATGCACTCCTTCCCGTGTGAACCATCTTGTCAAATAGCACAGATATGTCCAGACCTTTTCATTGGCTGCTTTAGAGCATCCTTCCACTAGGAAGCAGACCATTTATCTGCTGTTTGTCCGAATTCAGTTTTGCTGAATCTATTTCAAAGAATGACATTGGAAAGACAGAAAGAAAGAAAGAAATAACGTAAAACGTAAGAAAGCAGGACAAAGAATGAATGAATAAAAAAAAGAAAGAATGAATAAAAGAAACAAAGAAACCACCACAGATATGTCAAGGCTTTTGCATGGGTTGTCGCAGAGCGTCCTTCCACAAGGAACATATACCACAAATCATCCCGAATTTGTTTTGCTGAATTTTGTCGCAGAATGACAAAATAAGAAAGAAAGAAAGAAAGAAAGAAGAAAAAGAAAGAAAGAAAGAAAGATAAACACAGGGGAGGAAGCCGGGGAACAACAAGTCGCGTAAGGCGAAATTACTACATTTAGTCAAGCTGTGGAACTCACAGAATGAAACTGAACGCACTGCATTTTTTCACAAAGACCGTAGTCCGCCGCAGTGAAATTGACGAGCCTGTTTAGCGCGGTAGTTGTTGTGCTGTGCTGCATAGCACGCTTTTCTGTACCTCTCTTCGCTTTGACTTTCTGAGCGTGTTTTTAATCCAAACATATCATATCTATATGTTTTTGGAATTGGGAACCGACAAGGAATAAGATGCAATTGTTTTTAAATCGATTTCGGAAATTTGATTTTAATCATAATTTTTATGTTTTTAATTTTCAGAGCTTGTTTTTAATCCAAATATAACATATTTATATGTTTTTGGAATCAGAAAATTATGAAAAATAAGATGAACGTAATTTTGGATCGTTTTATACAAAAATAATTTTAATTATAATTTTCAGATTTTTAATGACCGAAGTCATTAATTAATTTTTAAGCCTCCAAGTTGAAATGTAATACCAAAGTCCGGCCTTCGTCGAAGATTGCTTGGCCAAAATTTCAATCAATTTGATTGAAAAAGGAGGGTGTGACAGTGCCGCCTCAACTTTTACAAAAAGCCGGATATGACGTCATCAAAGATGTTTTTCCAAACAATGAAAAAAATGTCTGGGGATATCATACCCAGGAACTCTCATGTAAAATTTCATAAAGATCGGTCCAGTCGTTTACTATGAATCGCTCCACACACACACACACGCACAGACAGACAGACAGACAGACAGACAGACAGACAGACAGACAGACAGACAGACAGACAGACAGACACACATACACACACACACACACACACACACACACACACACACACACACCACGACCCTCGTCTCCATTCCCCCTCTATGTTAAAACATTTAGTCAAAACTTGACTAAATGTAAAAACAAATAGAATCGAAGAATCGAAGAAAACAAAAGAATTAGCACAGGCAAATGTTTTGACGGTGTACACTCGATATGATGACTCTGTCTTTGGAAAACAAGCACATCCGAGCTCATTGTTGACTGTGACGTTATGGACGTGTTTACATTCGAGCCTCGTCTTCAAGGAAAACAACTCTTCCACAACGCATCGGAACCCCGACGTAGATATTAGAGTGTTCTAGATGATCTAACGTGTAGCAAAGACCTGTACGTGTACGTGTAGATATTGCGTCACCCGTGACGCACTTTTTTCTCTCCAATATTCCAAATGCATACGTTGTTTTGTTCCCACCAAGAGTGCAGATCTTGGCAAACGCGTGACGTAAAAACTAGATTTGATGACGTTACCCGTACACGTTCCCGTACACGTCCTGAAAAGTGCTGATCTAGATTTTGCTATTACCAGAACACGTGTAGTAGAGTGGAATGCTGCCGCCAATATTATGGTGACGGATGTAATTCCAACAAAAGCGTGCTCAAGAAGGGCACAGACAAGACGAAAGCAAAACTAAACTTGATTTACACGATTTGTACAAACCCGCCCTTACCACACCGTCGAAATCGATGGGAAAACAATTGCTGACGTCACGTATGAAGATTTAAAGGGTTTGTTTCTATTTTCAATTTGACAGACAAAAAAAGAAGAAGAAAAGAACAGAAAAGAAAGGCATACTTCAGTGACAAACATAGATGTTATGTTCATTATTAGTGTTTTTGCAAGAACGTCAGAAGAAAAACTAGAAAGAAAGAAAAAAGAACGAAAGAAAGAAAGAAACAAACAAAAAACAAAGAAACAAAGAAACAAAAAGAGAGAGAAAAAGAAAGAAAGAAAGAAAGAAAGGTCTTTTCGTCTGCCACTGTACATTCTATTCTCCCTCCCCCAAAAACAAAATAATCAGTGGGGACCACAACTGTAGATGGTCACTTTGAATGGTAGTACCGTACTTCCCAATGGGATTGCAAGACGATTCGCGCCGAACCAATTCCTTCCTGTCGTTTGCATGTGGAAAGAGCAGCTGTTTTGCTGTATAGTCACAATAAAGAGAACAGTACCCTGCAGAAAAAGTTCATTCGAGTTTCGTATTTGAACTGGACAGCGAATATCTAGGGATATCGTTCAGCTCTTTACAAATGGAGAAAGAAGTAAGATAAAAGGAAGAAAGCTAGAAATATGGTGTTTTTTTTAACAACACGTGGGAAAAGGAGGATATGAAAGCATCTACAGACACTTTTATTGACACAATTTCTTTTTCACTCGAATTTCTTCCAGCTGTCTAGTAACAGGTTTCGCATACATTCAGATATAGATTCAAGCTAATGACAAGCAACGAAAGAAAATCTATATGGGAACTAAAACTGTAGATGGTCACTTTAAACTGAGGTACCATAGTTACCAACGGAACTGAAAGACAGTACACGCCAGATGGGAACTAAAACTGTAGATGGTCACTTTTAACGGAGGTACCATAGTTACCAACGGAACTGAAAGACAGTACGCGCCAGATGGGAACTAAAACTGTAGATGGTACCATAGTCACCAACGGAACTGAAAGACAGTACGCGCCAGATGGGAACTAAAACTGTAGATGGTTACTTTTAAACTGAGGTACCATAGTTACCAACGGAACTGAAAGACAGTACGCACCAGATGGGAACTAAAACTGTAGATGGTTACTTTTAAACTGAGGTACCATGGATTATCTTCCTGCACTGATACTGAATGCTATCTTAATTCGGTCTCATTTAGAGGCACAGCTACCTATTTGCTATTTTGAGCAAACAAACATCTTTAGGATTATCTGTCTACACTGTCTGCTATCTTGATATAGAAAGAAGGAGACGATTTCTTAGACCCTTTGTGCGCGACTGTACGATCCATAGCATTACTTAAGACAACAAATAAACCGCAAGACCATCATTGTTATTTTAGGCAACGGCGTTATCTTCTTAATATGTCCATCAAGGAATTGACACAAACTGTTCATGAAAATAACACGATGTTTGAAAATCCAACAAACAGACTGATACGTCAAACAACGAAAAGATCACCCCAAAACGCCCAGAAACACCCAAATGTACACCATAGTTTTTGGTGGCGTTCGACCCCAACAACCACAACAAGTTTAAACATCTCAAACAAATGAGGCAGAACGCTATTAATTTACAGATCTGATGAATAAAGGGAAGTAAGCACTCAAAATGAATACGACATGTGTTATAGAGTAAGTGAGGGTTATACGGAACCCGTCTCCTGGCACCCCCCCAAAATAAAGGTAAAACCTTAGGGCCTACGACTTTGAACAGGCTGACCCATTATCTAACGTAACAAATGCACCTTACCGCAGCAAACCATTTAACAAAAAGAAAGCCCGACAATCCATCTTAACCCCGCTAGAATCAACATTGCATGATCTTGCCCACTGATTCAGTCACCTCAGATGGTTGGATCCTTCGCCCCTGACATCTCTTTCGTGCTCGGGCGACATCGCTCACCAAGAGTTCTCTCCTCTTGGAGCAGGAAAAGCTGTGGGGTTATCTCCCGTTCCTGACTCTCTAATCCGGGAGTGTTTGTCTTCCTTGACATGGGGTTGGCGTCAGACAGGCGAGGGTATAGGGGGATTGGGGGTGGGGTTTAGGTTGGGGTGGTAACGTAGATGAATCAATGGGGATTTAGGGGGGGGGGGGGGGGGGGCAGAGTTCCAGACTCTCAGAACTTTGGGCTGGGGGTGGGGGGGGGGGGGTATTGACATGCAAATAGTACGTTTTGCTATGGTTGTCGTTAAGTACTCTTCACGCAGCTGGAAAACTACTGCCTAAGCCATTGATAAAACGTGAAGGATTTGCTATGGTCCTATGGGGATCAAGAGTGCAAGACCTCCTAAACTTAGAGGTTGGTGGAAAAGCATGGAAATGATATTCATGGCTATGTTTGTAGATTAGTACTATTCATGGGGATGGTACTGTAGTACATGTGATTGACAATGCAGAAGGTATCTGGCTGTTGTGGTCATTAATTGTCATTTAGTCAGAGGAAAACCTTAGGGAAATTCTGGGAATGGGGGAGGACACAGAGCATTAACCACTGGGACCAGAGTTTCTGACCTTATGAACTGTAGGGGTGAGGAAAGGCACGGGTATCCATAGCTATTAGTTTCGGTTGGATCCGTCCGTGCAATTGCTGTTTATATCATTGTTGGATGGTTGTAGTACACTGACTTAGCCGTTACAAATATGTATGTGTCTATATACTATTGGTAATCCTTACGTAAATGAAATCGTTAACAAACAGCCAGGTTTCACGTGTCAGACCAATTTTTCTATTTTAATGTACTCATTTTAATGTACAGTACCATGTTGTTATTGCTATTTGCATTGCTATAACAGGGCGCTTTGGGCTGCTGTGGCCATTTCGTGTTATTGAAAGGAAGTCTAATACTGTTCCTTACTTCCTTACTTCTTTACCTCTATGAGAGAGGCACATTGAGCAAGGCTATTCATGGCTATGATTTTCAGTGAGATGTGTCCGTTCAGCTGCTGTTGGTGAAATAATGTCATTCCGTTTGTTGTGATCATTTAGTTAGACGAAGGAAGCAGTTATTCACTTTTTAACTCGATGGCAGAAGGAGTTATGGTGTGCATATCTGCGAGTGTTGGCTGCGTCGGTCCAGGCAATGGTTACCCCCGTCATCAATAAAATGATACGTGAACATTCATAGTGCTGAGTCTTGCTCAGTTTTGGTCATACAATTGACAGTTCAGTTTTTGTGTGTGCGTATTTATTTTCTGTCCAAGACTTTATGAACAGTTTAAAACTAAGCCAAGTGACCCTGGATCCGTTCAATCGAGTCTTCGACTAAATGGCACTGAAATATGTGTTGTCAAAAGGTACGATTCAAACCACTACTCATAATAACTTAAAGTGATGACCGTAAACGTGTTGGAGAACTGCGATTTGGTCAACACTCTTTCACGGAACAGAAAGGCAGGAACTGACGGGCATTGTCTTGGAACTGAAAGAAACTTCCCTTTTTTTTCAAGAATGCGTGGTGCCAGATCCGATTTTCGTCATATTGACAGCTTAATTTACAATAGCCAAATCGCGTGCCAGAAATTGCAACCTCCATTTTGAGGACTCTGCAAGGAAAATCCCAATTGACGTCCCAATTTTCTGCAAAATCCTTTGCAGAGAAATATTACTAAATGGTTGATCAACGCTTGAAACCTGTGTGTGTGTGTGTGTGTGTGTGTGTGTGTGTGTGTGTGTGTGTGTGTGTGTGTGTGTGTGTGTAGGTGTGTGTGTGTGTGTGTGTGTGTGTGTGTGTGTGTGTGTTCGTGTGTATGTGTGTGTGTGTGTCTGTGTGTTTTGCTCTGCGACTTTTGTATTGACAAGGCCAATGCATTCACTTGCAGAACTATTTGATCCAAAGGTGACGTGAATGATGGAACTTCCGAACTGGTTTGGACGAGAAAGGGAGCATGTTGGTGTTCGGGCAAAAGAAAAAAAAGCACTTTTCTTTTTAACTTTGATAATACCTTTTGCTTCGCGATGACGTTAAGGTTTTTTGACTGACGTTCACAAAACCAAGACGAATAACTACTTGTGTTTGCACGCTAGAAAAAAAACCACATGCGCACTAAAGGGTCATAGTCTCATCCGCGACTGGAGAACAGACATACCCTTGGCCTGACTAACCTGTTCAACGTTGCTAATAAAACAATACATTCCTTGAAGGCTGGATGTAACTTTTAATTATTGTTTTTATTGGCCACTGAAGAAAATCATGTTTGTCTCATGGAATGTAAACTTTGCATCCTCACTGGTGGCTCGTCTAGCATTACACCCGTGTCTCCACAACGCGTAATAATATGAACGATGACAAAGCCTCGCGTGACGAACTTTCATGTTCTTACGGTCCGTCAAGGCGTGGATAAAATGCCCACAAGCCATCACTAAGCGGGAATGTAACATATATTTAGGGTTAGGGTTATATATATACCAGAAGTACATTAACTAGAAGTAAGGTCTCGGCCTGGATACATTGCCCACAAGCCATCACTAAACGGGAATGTAACATATACAAGATCTTGGCGTGGATACATTGCCCACAAGCCATCACTAAGCTGGAATGTAACATATACCAGAAGTACATTAACTAGAAGTAAGGTCTCGGCGTGGATACATTGCCCACAAGCCATCACTAAACGGGAATGTAACATAATCCAGAAGTACATCTACTAGAAGTAAGGTCTCGGCGTGGATACATTGCCCACAAGCCATCACTAAGCGGGAATGTAACATATACCAGAAGTGCATTAACTAGAAGTAAGGTCTCGGCGTGGATACATTGCCCACAAGCCATCACTAAGCGGGAATGTAACATATACCAGAAGTACATCTACTAAAAGTAAGATCTTGGCGTGGATACATTGCCCACAAGCCATCACTAAGCTGGAATGTAACATATACCAGAAGTACATTAACTAGAAGTAAGGTCTCGGCGTGGATACATTGCCCACAAGCCATCACTAAGCGGGAATGTAACATATACCAGAAGTACATTAACTAGAAGTAAGGTCTCGGCGTGGATACATTTCCCACAAGCCATCACTAAACGGGAATGTAACATATACCAGAAGTACATCAACTAGAAGTAAGATCTTGGCGTGGATACATTGCCCACAAGCCATCACTAAACTGGAATGTAACATATACCAGAAGTACATTAACTAGAAGTAAGGTCTGGGCGTGAACACCCCTTGAAATATTATTTATTTTTCAGAGGGACTTAACCCTCAGGGGCCTGTTATGAAACAGGATGGATGTTTATTTTGAGTATTGAAGAGATGTTTCAGAATGTTTGTGTGATAGCGTAAGTAATCCAAAGTGAAACTCGTGGTCTAAAACAATATTAACTGACAAAGTAATCATTCAGCACAACGACCTCACGCAATTCTCTGGGGTGTCTTAGTATCGGCAGGACTACATGGCAGCAGAATGAAATTCGAATGTGGTTCGAACAGTGAATGCTAAGGTGTAGAGTTAGAGCAAGATTGAACTAGGAACGGGAGTTAAGGCAGCAAACCCTCACCCCCCCAAAAAAAAACAAAAAAAACAACAACAACCAAACCTCCCAACAAAAGAAAAACACCGCCCAAAAACAACAACCAAAGTCATCAAAGAATCGGGGATATAGCTCAGTTGGTAGCGCGCTGGATTTGTATTCAGTTGGCCGCTGTCAGCGTGAGTTCGATCCCAGGTTCGGAGAAAATTTATTTCAGAGTCAACTTTGTGTGCAGACTCTCTTCGGTGTCCGAACTCCCCCCCGTGTACACTACATTGGGTGTGCACGTTAAAGATCCCACGATTGACAAAAGGGTCTTTCCTGGCAAAATTGCTTTGGCA
Organism: Littorina saxatilis; assembly: GCF_037325665.1. Lineage (NCBI taxonomy): Eukaryota > Metazoa > Mollusca > Gastropoda > Littorinimorpha > Littorinidae > Littorina > Littorina saxatilis. The sequence goes on from NW_027127344.1 coordinate 9,221, forward strand.
CAGTTAATAATTGTCTACCTATACCCGTGTGACTTGGAATAATAGGCCGTGAAAGGTAAATATGCGCCGAAATGGCTGCAATTACTGGCCGTATAAAATTTCATCTCACACGGCATCACTGCTGAGCGCCTAGAACTGTACCCACGGAATATGCGCGATATAAGCCTCATTGATTGATTGATTGATTGAAACTCTGACGAAATACGAGTCGTCTTGACCTTCGTCGACTCTTTGAATGAAATCAGAGAGCGACTTAATTAAAGGAATTAATATCTCTGGAAATTGCAGTGAGCCCAGGTTTTGTTTTGGTGAACCTGATGCTTTAATAATACAGCTTTTCATTTCCTTCCTGGTAATGAGCACAGATCCGATTTGTAATCTAGCTGCACTCCGATGTAAAAAGGCAGGCTTACCCAATTCTGACAAGTGCATTCCAGTCAAAGGAGGAGGAAGCAGAGGAGAGGGAGGTGCCAGAGGCGGAGGAGAAGCAGGAGAAGCAGGAAAAAGAGGAGACAGAAGAAAAGGAACCGATCGACGACGATGACGACTACGACAACAACGACGACGACGACGACGACGAAGAAGGTGGTGGTGGTGGTGTTGGTGGTGGTGGTGATGATGATGATGATGATGATGATGATGATGATGATGATGATGGTGATGGTGATGATGATGATGATGATGAGGAGGAGGAGGAGCTAGGGGGAGGAGGAGGAGGAGGAGGATGAAGATGACATGCTGCTGCAGCGGATAAGGATGATAAAATGGGAAATATTGATCAACTGTCTCACAAGGCAGGAGCTAAAATACCAGCAAGCCCACCACTATCTATATAAGAAGAAGAAGGACGAGGAACTGAAGTGAATTGAACTGAACTTATTTTTAACAAGGATAAAGATTTAAGGCTTGGCCTTTTCTTACAATCCATCCTTGAGGAGGAGGAGGAGGAGGAGGAGGAGGAGGAGGAGGAGGAGGAGGAGGAGGAGGAGGAGGAGGAGGAGGAGGAGGAGGAGGAGGAGGAGGAGGAGGAGGAGGAGATGACCTAATAAAAAGAAGAAAAGGAGAAGAGCATCAATTTACACACACTCGGATTAGAACACGGATAAAAAAAAATATCATCACTCCATCGATCGCCAGCAACAGAATTACGATTATATCCGTCAGTCTAGATTAGCATCTCGTCCTGCACTAGGTTTGCTGGGGCAAATAATATGTATTACAACTAATCGGCATAATGTGTGTATAACGTGCATCTACTCTCCATCTGGTGTTTTTTCCGAGTTCTTACATGGAAAATAAATTGACAAGAAAAAATTAGGGGTGGGTGGGCAGAGAGAGTGGGGCAGAGAGAGAGAGAGAGAGAGAGAGAGAGAGAGAGAGAGAGAGAGAGAGAGAGAGAGAGAGAGAGAGAGAGAGAGAGAGAGAGAGAGAGAGAGACAGAGACAGAGACAGAGAGAGAGAGAGAGAGACAGAGAGAGAGAGAGACAGAGAGAGAGAGAGACAGAGAGACAGAGACAGAGAGACAGAGAGAGAGAGACAGAGAGAGAGACACAGAGACAGAGACAAAGACAGAGAAAGACAGAGACAGAGACAGACAGACAGACAGAGAGAGACAGAGCGGGATATCAAGTACGAAACGAAGTAATGATGACGTCTGAAAAATAAAACAAAGAAAATGGATGGAGTATAACGAAGGTGACGACTCGAAGCTGTGTAGGGACGGCGATTTGGGTTGGGGACTTGTTGTGTAGTTTTGTTTTGGTGGTGATGGTGGTGGTGTTGGTGGTGGTGGCGGTGGCGACATTACAGGGAAGATTGAGGGTGATGGAGTGTGGGATACATGCAATGTTGAGATTTAATCACGACTCAGTAGAAAACAGGCTCGAAAAATCGAAACCCACTTCCATGATGATTGGCACGAGGACACTTGCGCTCGTCAACAAAGTGTTCTCTTAATCAACATCATGCAATAACAATGAAATTGAGTCCTGCAGGAAAGGTACAGCTGCATGAACAATTGGACTCATAAGACATAAGCACAGAGTGGAACGAGAAGAGAGACATACTCACGCACACACAACTTAACTATGCACACATTCGTGTCACCGCACGAATCATCAGTAACTGTTGTGAGTGCATGTGAGAAAACACAGTACAATAATATAGCTTGCTTTTGATTGCTACATGTTACGTTTGTATTGTACAAATTAATGATTGAATCAAGCAATGTTTAAACCATACATGCACACACATAGACAGACACGCACATATAGAGAGACAGACACAGTGACCGACTTATTTTATACAGTCCCTTTCACTGCAGCCTTCCCTTCCCCAATCTCTACACCTTCCTTGCTTCATCTAAAAAGCAACCACAGAAAAACGACAAACACCCCTACCCCCACTATAAAAAAAAAAGAGTAAAAAGAAAATAGGCTGTCATTTGCAAGTGGCCAGCTCCCTTAGAAAACGAAGAAAATTACATTTGTTTGTAGGGGGGGGGGGGGGGGTGGAGGGGGCGGTGTTGGTGGTGATGGGTGGAAGCGGTGTGGGGGTGGAGTTTGATTAGTTTAGTCTAGTAAAAGAAACCCAAAGCGACAAATATCCAAAAAGAACGAGGACAAACCAGCGTAGAAAATATAAGTATAGAACAGAAAGAAAGGCACAAAAAAAGCGGCGGGAAAAAGGAAGAAAACCAAACCAAAGTGAATTCGCCCACCACGACACTGATCATGCCTGGTCATCTGTAATTCAATACCTCCCGCCACGTCTCATCAGCCTCACCACTTTGTCATGAGACCGGTGCTGACGGAATTAGCCCCTCCACTACCCTTTATCCCCCTCCCCTCCTTCGTTAATGTTTGATTGCCAGTCGTCACGTTGTAATCAGCCAACCATGGGAATCACCACCGCATCAACGCAGGAAGACAACACGTTGACGGAGATAAAACTGGAGTTAAAGGCGAGTAGGTATTCGCTGGCAAAAAGGACATTAGCATTTATTTTGTGTTTGTTTATTTATTTATTTATTGATATTAAAGCTTTTTTTTTAATTTACTGTTGGGGTTGCCCAACTTCGAAAGAGCATTGGGGAAATTTCCTTACTACGTAAGGGCAAACTGATCAACTTTCATTTGATATTATGATATAAGAAATATACAGAATTGATGACATCAGACCTCCCACAAATATTGTACGCTTGTATGCCAACGTTCTTGTAGCACAGCATGCTTAAAACAAACAAGCAAAGCAAAAAAGACAGAAATAAATAAATACAGAAAGAAAGAAAGAAACAAACAAGGAAACTCGAAAATATCTGGCGAAAACATATTTGGATAAGGAAGTAGTTGATAATACCAAACATCTCACAGATAACAGTCTTCCAGCTCAGTCTACTTGGCTTGACAAATGGTTCACATTTAAACGTTTCAAAATCGTCTATTAAAGCATATCTTGTCAGGTGCGTTGATCTGATCGTTTGCGATCCGACCATCTTTCTCTTTGTGAGGTGTATTGTCTGCAAACATGTTTACAAACGCTTTTCAGAAAGTTTATATTGATTCCATGTCGTCAGGGCTTGTGATGTGTGGCCAGAAGAGACAGGCAGAAAGATAGCCGTTTAAGTGAGAGAGTGCGGGTGAGAGAGAAAGAGAGAGAGAGAGAGAGAGAGAGAGAGAGAGAGAGAGAGAGAGAGAGAGAGAGAGAGAGAGAGAGAGAGAGAGGGGGGGGAGGGGGTGGGGGGAGAGAGAGGGAAAGAAATAGAGAGAGAGTGAATTGAATTGAATTGAACTTTATTTAACAAGGATTAAGATTTAAGGCTTCGCCTTTTCTTACAATCTGTCCTTGGGACGCATAGACACACAATTATATGATTAAAAAATTAAAAATTACAAAGTTAAAAAGTTAACCAACAAAAGGAGGTCGGAAAACTTCAGCACGTGATAGTAAAGATGACGATGATGATGATGACGATGATGATGATGATAATGATGATGATGAAGATGAGGCATGAAGAGCATACATATGTGGTTATTCATAAAATCAAATGCATACTATGCAGGTAATTATAAATGCAAGCTGGTAGCAATCGAACATGTAGCAATAGTACAATAGTGAGAGACAGAAAGAGAGACAGAGAGAGAGACAGAGAGAGAGACAGAGAGAGAGACAGAGAGAGAGAGACAGAGAGACAGAGAGAGAGGTACAGAAAGACTGCCAGCCAGCCAGCCAGCCAGCCAGACAGACAAACTAGCCAGCCAGCCAGACGGAGACCAAGAGACAGATACAGAGATGAAAGAGCAGCCAAAGAAGAACAGTGAGAGGGGGTGGGGGAGGGTGGCAAATCAGCTGTGGTGCCGGAAGCGACAAATTACACCCCCTGGCGAGGGTCCCTAATTGGCGGAGGCGAGGGTCACGTGCCGTCACGTGACATTTTACTTTTCTTTGCCAGAGAGCAAGACGTGATCTGTGCGTCACTGACACATCTGTGAACCTTTCGCTTTTTGTGCGGGGAGCCGTTTCACAGCTAAAAGTCTACCTTCACCTTCATGCCTACGATTTGGTGTAGAAACGTGGACGGTGTTGGACGGACAAAACCCGGATAACAATTAGAGAAGCTCACATGGGAATGTTCATAAGGAGTTCTAGCCGGAACCTGTGGCCAATACCACCAACCTCAGATGACCTCCGACGGATGGCCAGTTTTGTGACATCTGAGGGTCGAAGACAGCGAGGTATGGCCAATCAAACGCAGAGGAAAAATAAGAAGAAATGTTTATATTCTAGGAGGATCTGAGGATGCTAACTTCAAGGTCAAAACCGACAGCTGGCGTTGCACTCTGACTGCAGTGTAACTAAACGGTCTTGCAAACGTAGTCTTTTATCTCACTCCACTAGCGCCTTCGCAGGCCCATACACATGCACACACGCGCGTACACACACACACATGCACACACACACACACATACACATACACACACACGCACACACACACACACACACACACACACACACACAACTTTACACACAGTGGGCTTATTCGTCTGTTCAGAAGTTCACGTTCGTTTTCAATGTCGCAATTTTAACCTTTCGGTACCTTTTGTCTTTTCGTAAAGAAGCGTTGCTTCACAGCTGGACGTCTGTCGTCACCTTCTTGTCTTCAAGTAGGTTTTAAACAAGGGTTACGATCTGGGACAGAACCAAAATAACAAGGAAAAGGTGTCTATGACGCAGGACGAAAACCCAGCATTGCATCAATCCCGTAAAGCAGCTTGCTTATCACTCTAATAACGTTTTAACGAAAAAAGTTAAAAGATGAAGTGAAAAAAAAGCTGTGCTCATTATCTCAGATCTGCCTGGTACATGGGATAAATTAGGCAGTCGACACTGAAATAAGATTGCGAACAAATCGGCGGGGGGGGGGGGGGGGGGGGAGATTGTTTGCACGGGAAGAAAGTGGCTTTAAGTATTGCTCTGAGCATTTTTTCTCTGACGGCCAACAACATGGTATCGTCACTTTCACTAGTTCAAAGGCGAAAAGTGTCATTTAGACGCGTGTCTACCTGAGATTTACGTATTTATGTCCCACCAATGAATACACACACTCATCAGGCCATCAAGTGAAGGGGGAGATAAAGCAATGATATTACCCTGTGGACAGAACATCTGATGGGTCGATAATTCAGCGATTGCTCGCTATTGGATCATCACCAGACAATCTACGGCGCATTAATCGTTTCCTGCGGTAATGAGGTTTATACATGCATCAACCCGGCGCAATACAACTCCGTAAACAGATGACTATCGAAATGTGTGAAAGGAAGCTTCTTTACATAGTGATGTTTCTGTCGATTACATGGTAGGTATAGGTTGCGGAAGAGGTTAGAGGAAGAGAGGGAGTACGGTTGTGAGATACTGGCTGTGCTATGTTGTCTTCTGTGGTGACATTATTAATCTCTATTCCCTCTACCCAACCTCTGCCTCCCAATTAACCGTGTTCTGTAGTTTTCAGTCAGAATAAGAAATGGGGCCTTCATTACACGCGCGCGTGCTCGCACACACACACACACACACACACACACACACACACACACACACACACACACACACACACACACGCACACACACACACAAACACATACACACACGAACGCAGTGCCCCGCACACACACACACACACACACACACACACACACACACACACACACACACACTCAAACACACACACTATCAAACACACACACACACACTCAAACACACACACAAAAACAAACACAAACACACACACAGACACTCCCATATGCCTCCCAGTTTTTTCTCTGTGCACACAAGTACAATGTTCATACTGCCCTTAAAGGTGGTCGTCTACATTTTTGCTTTTTTTCAATAATCGTATGGTTAGATTTCGATACTAAATTATGTCAGATGATGAATGAACCATTAGGGAAAAAAGTTATAGAAAAAAATATATTATGTAAAAAAAGCTTTTATTTTTGGGTAGCGTGACTCACGCTTCCAATATTTTGTTTTCTGTTTGCTGAGAACATGTGCTTTGCCGAAAAATACTGACCAATGAAATTCATGTCACTATGCTTATAGCCACGCCCAAACAAGTGCAGCAACAGTTTGACACTGGAGCGCTGTCCACGCTTTTTTTTAACGCACGAAATGCACGGGATTTGAGAGGAGTTTTGCGCTTGGCATTTTTCAAATAAGGATATCCTACTATGAGTACTACGCTGGAATACTACAATGAATTTTCAAACGGCTACACTGGCTTCGTCTTTCCTGATCGAAAGGGGGTGTATTGTTGATATTTGTAGATAATAGACTCTGCATTTTAATGGTCAAATGGCGATTTCGGTATAAAAATGTAGACAAGGACCTTTAATATACTTATCGACTTTATACTGTGTATTTCCAATCAAGGCATCGGCGCGTGCGAATTGCCCTGGTGACGTAAATGTCAGGATCTGAGACAGTAACAGAGTTCATTAAGGAAGGGGAAGAACAGTGCACTCCCTCTTTCTGTAGTTGTTCTCTGTAACACACGTTCCTTCGTTTCCCCTTTCTGTACCAGTTCTTCGCTGTACGTGGTCGCTCCCAGTTCAATGTTGCAGCAGCCTGGCCGTTATTCTGCACGTTCAGTCTGACGTTGCTGTGCTCTTGGAATGATGTTGCTGCCATTTGTAGGATGTGACTGAAACGTCTCCTTTCTGTGTCTCTCAGAATTTCTGACTTTCCCCCATCGATCTCTCTCTTGACATACGTCTATCTCTGTGTCTGTCTCTGTGAGTCTCTCCGCCACGATCTCGATCTGTCTCTGTCTGTTTCTGTGTCCATGTCAATGTCTCTTTTCAGTCTTTGTCTCCCTGTCTCTAAATTTGTGTTTGTCTCTAATTCTCTCGGTAGTCTGTCTGTCTGTCTGTCTGTCTGTCTCTGTCTTCCTCTCCCCTCTCTGTGCGTTTGCCTGCCTGCGCGTGTATGTCGTTTGTCTATTAGTGTGCTTCTTTCCCAGTCAGGCTGTGATTGCATGATTGTTTTATGTTGTTTTTCTTGTATATATTTAATGTAAATTAATGTGCACCATGGTAAACAAAGAAATATTATTTTGTCTTTCGTCCTTGGGCTTATCTTTGTCTCTGTCGGGGTGTACTTCCTTTCTTCGAGGTCATTTCTTCTAACTTCCTTTCACCGCTTCTTCTTTCGTAATGAGATCCACCACCGATACATGCACACTCTGGCGGTGACCTTACGGTTAGTTTTCTTCTGCTGATATGACACCGAGACCGTCTTCTTTTTCCAAATTCGTTGTCAGTTCCTGGGAGATGTGACACACTGTTTAGTAACGTGACGTAATGCTTTGCATTATGACGTCTTCTCTACCTTTTTTCAACTTATGACGTCAGATATTCCACTTTGGCTTTATGGGATCAAGAAGAGACGTCTTGGTCTTTCTTCAGTCGACTTCGTTTGTCATTAATTTACATTGAACCGTTGCACACGTCACATTGTCCTTCGGGTGACGTTGCCAGACGGTAATTACGCAGAATATACCATTTATATGGACACAGCGAAACCGACAGTTCTCATTATGACCAGTGGAGCAGAGTGTCTGCGGGCAAACGCAATCGGCACAGTAACAAATCACTGTCGACATCGGCTACCTCGATGGACTGATTCTATCCACGGCCAATCACA